>NW_016107483.1:522449-547182 GCF_001604975.1 Cebus imitator | reverse complement strand
TTTTTCTGGATCTTTAAAAGAAGGTTAGCTCAGGATAGCTTTTCTAATGTCATAAAACTTTAACTTCTGTTTTTTTTTTAATTGTAGTTTTAAAGACTACAATGATTTATTTCTGAAATTTCCTAGCTCTGCTTTGTTCCCTCAGTATCCTGTCAAAATCATCTTTGTTCCCTCAGTATCCCATCAAAATTACCTGTCCTTTCCCTCTATGTTAAACATTCTACTTATTTTCTATTTTATTCCCATTCATTTCTCTTCAATGTAGAGCTGTGTCCTGAAAGGACAAATACAAATATCAGGTTGTAGCTTTAAATTCAGTCATATTATAATTAGATTAAACATAAATGTTATATATACAAAAGTTTTAAAAATACAGAAGACACATACTGTCAAACTGGCTCAGATAACAAGACCCAACTATATGCTGCCCACAGAAAGTGCAAATTTAAATATAATGACATAAATAAGTTAAAAGTAAATGATGGGAAAAAGGTATGCTCTAATAAAAAATATTTATAATATTTATAATATGTTGTGAGGAAAGTAACTAAGACACTTGAAAAATATTATTTTATCTTATACACACTACAGTTGTATGCTAATTATGTTGGTAGAGCATACCTTGAAAGGAATAAAAAGAGATATTAAATAAGTTTCAGAATTCCATAAGCAAATACTAACAACTGAAAGAAGAAATACATAAATCAACAATTTTAGCTGGAGATTTCAACACTTCTTTCTCAGCAATAGCACAAAGAGATAGAAAATAACCAAGAAGTTCTTTAAAAGAAAACAAAAAATACCTAATCAGTCCATTGAACTATGCAATTTATAGAACAATTCAACCAATATCAACAGAGTCCACTTCTTTTAAAATGTAGAGCACAAGTTACAGAAAATTCTTGTGTCTCTGTAATTGGATTTAGATGTGGTTGGAACTGCCCTGATGAGACAGTGCCCTTTAAGAAGAGGAGGCAACCCGCTATCTTTCCCTCTTTCTCTGCTATGTGAGAACACAGCAGGAAAGCAACCACCTGCAAACCAGGAAAAAACTCTTCACAAGACACCATAACTGCCAGCACCTTGATCTTGGACTTCCCAGCCTCCAGAACTATAAGAAATAAATGTATGTTATTCAATCCACCCAGTCTGGGATATTTGGTTGTTGTTGTCACACTAGCCCAAGCAGAATAAACAGTACTCACGGAACATTCACCAAAAGAACCACAACTCTTGATATTTAGAAAGGTTGAACTCATATAGTATATTTGTTATTACCACATCCAAATTTGACTAGACATCAATAACATTAAGATATACAGAAAATGCAGAAATATTTTGATATTATATATTGTAAATAACCCATGAGTTAAAACAGAAGTCACACTAGATATCAGGCAACATTATTGTATCCAAATTCTGGGGAGTGGGGGAGGCTCAGCTCCCCCAAGAGGATGTTAGTCTAGGCTCTTGGTCTCTCACTCAAGAATGGGAGAGGGGACCACATCAGGTGCAGTGAGCAATTAAGTAAATATCAGATCCCAAAGAGTTTTGCAGAAAGTGATTTATTTAGGCAGAGAAGGAGAAAAAAGAGAGAGAAAAAGATGACAGAGAGAAGCTTCTACAATATTGTGGAAGGGGATCCAGACATGGGAGTCCGCCTGGATGTGGAGGACCAGGACTTTTAACCCAGGAGGAATTCCCTATGAAAGAAATTCCTTTAAACCTCCGCTGGAGTGACTGATTCTTGATTCTTTCCTGCACGCGCCAAAGTTTAAACAAAGATGCTTAAGATCCTGGATGGAGAGGTGGAGGGTATTGTGCTGGGAAGTTCTTGCCTTTGAAACTACGCCCCCTTGTGGACCCGGGAAGAGAATACATTCCCTCATTATGAATTAAATAAAAATGAAAACACAAAATATCAAATTTTGTGACCTGAAGATAAAGTAATAGAGAAATTTATAACATGCTATATGCTATCATAACATTAATATCAATATAAATTTTTATATTAGAGGACAGTTTTCAAATCAATGACCTATCCTGTGATTGTAAGAAATAGTAATAAAAAATAAAATTAAATCCAGGTAAATCATAAATAAGGCCATAATAAATGTAAGTGTTAACAACAGAAATCAATAAGATTGAATACACAGAAAAATAGAGCAAAACAAAGAAATTGAAGTTGTTCCTTTTAAAATATCAAAGAAATAGGTATATCCCCAACCAGACTTATCAAGAAAAAAGATAGAAGATACACATACTCAATATGAAGATTAAACAGGATACACCATTATCAACTTTTAAGATATTAAAATAACAATTAAAAATATTACAATCAATTCCATATCCAGAATTGACATTAGAAATAATTGAAAAAAATTCTTGAAACAAACAACTGAAGTTCATCTAATATAAATAACCAAGAATATCCCTGCAAATATTTAAATAATGAATAAAAAAATTTACCTTGTTGAAAACTTTACTTCAAACAAACGAAACAGGCCCAGATAGTATCAATAATAAATGTGTGCAAATATTTAAGAAACAAATCAGAGCTCAACTGAATCAAAGGCAGATGAAAAAATCCATATGAAAAATCAATGAACCAAAAGCTTGTTTTTTGAAAGAATAAATAAAATTGATAGACAGCTAGACAAAACAAAAAAATGAAGGTCTAAATAAACACAATAAAAAATGACAAAGGGGACATTACCACTGAATCCAAAGAAATAAAAAATTCCTCAGAGACTGTTATGAACGTGTCTGTGCACACAAACTAGAAAACCTAGAGGAAATGGATACATTCCTAGAAACACACAAGCACCCAAAATTGAACCAGGAAGAAGTTGAAACCCTGAGCAGACTAATAACAATTTCAAAACTGCATCAGTTACTAGAAAATTGTACCAAACAGAAAAATCTCTAAACGAGGTGGATTCACAGCTGAATTCTACCATCTGTTTAAAGAAAAACTGGTGCCAATCCTACTGAAACTATTTCCCAAAGAATTGAAGAGGAGGAACTCCTTCCTAATTCATTTTATGAGGCCAGCATCAGTCTGATACCAAAACATGGCAAAGACACAATGAATAAAGAAAACCTTAGGCCAATATACCTGATGAATATAGATGCAAAAATACTCAACATAACACTAGCAAACCAAATCCATCAGTACATCAAAAAGCTAACCCACCATGATCAATTAGGCTTTATACCTGGGATGCAAGGTTGGTTTAATATATGCAAATCAATAGATATGATTCATCACATAAGCAGAACTAAAAACAAAATCCAATAGATGCAGAAAAAACTGTCAATAAAATTTATCTTATATTAAAAACCCTTAACAAACAAGGCATCAAAGAAACATATTTCAAAATAGTAAGAGCCATTTATGAAAAGCCCACAGCCAACATCACATGGAATGGGCAAAAGATGAAAGCATTTCCCCTGAGAATCAAAACAAGACAAGGATACCCCTGCTCACCATTCCTATTCATCATAGTACTAGAAATCCATAGTACCAGAGCAGTCAGGCAAGAGAAAGAAATAAAAGTTATCCACATAAGAAGAGAGAAAGTCAAACTATGTTTTTTTTTCATGGATGGCATGATTATATACCTAGAAAACTATATAGTCTCTGCCCAAATGCCCCTAGCACTGATAAATAACTTCAGCAAACTTTCAGGATACAAAATCAATATGCACAAATCAGTAGCATTTTTATACACCAATATCCAAGCTGAGAGCCAAATCAAGTATGCAATCCTATTTGCAATAGCCACAAAAAGAATAAAATAGCTGGGAATACAGCTAACAAGTGAGGAGAAAGATCTCTACAATGAGAATTACCAAGACTCCAAAAGCAATCACATGACTGTGTGCATACCCTCCCAAAATCATTCTATTATAAAGTCACATGCAATTGTACATTCATAAAACCACAATACTCAACAGCAAAGACATAGAATCAACATAGGTGCCCATCAATGGTGGACTGAATAAAGAAAATGTGGTGGTACATATGTACCATGGAATGCTATGCAGCCATATAAAAGAATAGAACATATCCTTTGCAGCAACATGTACGGATATAGAGGTTATTATCCTGAGTGAATAGAATATGCCTGGACACAAAGAAGGGAACAACAGACACCAGGGTCTGATTGAGAGTGGAGTGTGGAAGGAGGGTGAGGATTGAAAAATGATCCATTAGGTATTATGCTGATTATGTAGGTGACAAAATTATCTGTACACTCATGCAACAAACCTCACATGTGTTCCCTGAACCTAAAATAAAATTTGGAAAAAAACCAAATTATGCCAATTCTACATGAAGTTTTCCAGAAAATCTTATATATTGAAGTATTTCCTAATATCTATGCAATCAATATTATTCTGACAGAAAAAATTATTTCAAAGCTTTATAAGAGAATAAAGGTGTACAAAGCATATTCTTGTTCAATATAGATACAAATAGCACCGACAAGATATTAGCAAATTTTAAAATATGTATACATAAAGGATAATACATCACTATTAAGTAGCAATAATCTCAGGAATCCAGACCTAATTCTATGTTGAACCAGATACCACAATAATCAGGAAATACAATTTATCATTTCAGATAACTAAATGAGAAAAAAATAGAGAATTATCTTAATAAATGCAATAAAAAATTGGCAGATTTCAACATTTATTATAAAGATTCTCAGAAAACAATGGATAACAATCTGATAAAGGTCATCTACTAAAACAACAGCAAACTACAGTTAACATTATATATGATTGTGATAGATTGAATGCGTCATCAAAAATTGGCAAGAAGACAAAAATGTTTGATCATACCAGTCTTTATTCACATCATTATAGAGGCGTCAGCTTTTACAAAAAGTAAGGGGAAAAATGGGAATACGCATTGGAGAAGAAGAAATAAAACTGTGTCTATTCGCAGACAACATAATTGTCTACATATAAATTCCCAACAAATCTAAGTAAAGCTCAATATAAAAAAATAAATTTCAGGTTATTGGAGGATGAAGAAGTACAATTTAAATAAAATTATAATTGACAATACCACCCACAGAGAAATACTGAAGTATAAATCTAATAAAATATATGTACAATCTATAGGCCGAAAACTGCAAAACTCTAATGAAAGCAATAAGAAAAGATTCAATTAGCAGAGAAATAAATTCCATGTTCATAGATTGGAGGAGTCAATATTGTAAAAACATCAGTTATCCTCAAATTCATCCTTGCAAGAAACAGATATTTTTTTTTTTGTATAATTGACAAGCTGATTTTAAAATTTGCATGGCAAAGCAACTGAATTAGAATTGTCAAAACAATTAAAACAAAAGAAGACTCATAGTAACTGCTTCCAAAAATTTTTATTAAGCCACAACATTCAAGACAGTGTAGTATTGGAGAAAGATGAGACACAATAGGTATGTTCTATAGCATAACTCATTGATAAAATTGCCTACCATATATACCAATTAACAGGTTTTAACCAACATTTCTGGATTATGACTGAAGTATTCTTCCTTCTTCCTTCCTTCCTTCCTTCCTTCCTTCCTTCCTTCCTTCCTTCCCTTCCTTCCCTTCTTCCTTTCTTCTTTTTCTTTTTACTCTTTGTTTCTGGATTCTTTACTCCTTTCTTTCTCCTCCTCTTCCTTTTCTCTTTTTTGAATTACATAATTATTCCACAACATGGTCTGGAGTGAGAAAGACATGGGGTGAATGCCTGATTTCTATGTTTGCCATTTTTTTTTTTTGGCCAATTATTTAAACTTTTCAGGATTCAGTTATCTTAATTCTGAATTGGAGATAGCAATATCTACCTTATGAGTTTTACATGTGTATATAGTGAGAAAGGAAATATGAAAGTTTTTATTAAAATAACATTTAAATTATTATTATAAAAATCATTAATATAATTATTATAAAATATGTTTATGTTCTTCAATTTAAAAGCAAATTCAAACCAAATCAAAAAACAATAAAAAACAATAGATATAACTAAGGCTGAGGCTACTTGCACAGTTAATATAAAATACTTATGTTGCCAATTTATGATCAGAAAATAACTTACTTCCTTCATCTTGCCCTGCCAATGATCTTTTACTTTACAGACCAGTGTAAGATTTCAAGGAAACTGTAATTCTTTATCCTAGCAAAGTGTATTCTTGAATGCAGTAAGGCATTTTCTGCAAGGAGTGGGCTCTGGCTAAGATTTATCCACCTCTTTTATTCTCTAATAAGTAACCAGAGGAAAATAATGTTGCTGTTTCATAGTGACACATTTCAGGCCATTCATCAAAGACTTGTTAGCTAGTGCTTCTAAAATTTTTCATTGATTGCATTCACATGAGTCATACTTTTCACTTATACAAAGTCCTTAGTATTATACGACAGCAGTATATTACATTTGTTATAACAGTGATATTAAAGCCCAATTATCACTAGTTATCATCATGACAGTCCAGTTCCTTGTTCTCTACATTATCTAGCCTCTTTCCACTGATATTCAAATTTTTCCAAGTTAAAGTAATACTTTTTATAACACGTCTTTTTACTCTACTTATTCATACATATGATCTGGGCCACAATAGCTTTGTTGCTCTTCTGTCTTAATAGAAAGTGCTCACTGATTTTCATATTCTAGCTTCAAACTTACCTCTTTATTCTGAATTCTTAGTAAATTTTTTATTTTTCACTCTGAAAACACTTATTTGTAAATATTTTAAGGTTGTTGGGTGTTGCTGTTGGGTGTTACCTCCTTGGATTGATTGTAAATATCCTGATAAATGGAACGGGTTTTCCATCTTTTTTACTCTTCCTGAAGTTTTTAGCATTTAACACACAATTGGTGTTCAATGAATCTTAACAGAGTCACTGATAAATTGATGTAAGCTTTCAGTCACTAAGAAACCCATGACTATATTCTAGAAAACATTTCTGTGGAACCTCTATTCATCAAACATGCTTATTTTCCTCTTGGTATTGCAAACTGTAAATGTTTTTCTACCATTAGCATAAATACCTGCACAGTATCCTCCATGTGTTTCCTTAGCTACAGACTTTTTCCCATAACTGTCATTATGTTTTCACAGTGCATTTTAATGAATAATGGAAAACCTGTGTGCATTGTGAACAGTGGCATAATGTATGCTTCAGAGTGATAAGTTATGTTTCATGTAATGTCAGTTCCTCTTCCTGAATTTACTCTGCTCTCAGTAGATGTGTTTCAAATTAATAGAGCATTAGTCCCTAATCAAGGAAGTATTTAGAAATATATTTTTAATTAAAATGAACTATTGGGAGGAATAAATAGTATTAGCATTTTTGTGTTAATTTGACATAATACATTACCCATGTGTCTCTATGCATTAGTAAAGATTAGACTGCTGGAATTTTTGTAAACTCAATATAAAAATTAAGGCAAATGGAAAGAAGCAGGCTTAATAGAACATTTAAATATAAAAGCTTAAAACCACAGAAGCTATGATGGAAACCAAATCATAGCATATATATTTGTAAAGAACTAAAGCAATCATATAATCAAGTCATCCTCTTATTTATAAGCAATGAACACTATAAGACAGATGCATCATCTGTTTTTCATTACAGAGAATGTGTGGCCACCCTTTGTCCCATTGTCTTCTTTGCTGTTAAGAAATTTTTCGCTTTTCTGATTCAGTATAGAACAGTCAAGGCAGACAAGAGAAAAGTAAAGTATAGCTCATTGTCTCAGATACCAAACCACATTCCCTGGGGAACTCAGTAGGATTTTATTTTTATAAAGCAGAATACTAGCTGCGGGTAGTGGCTTACACCTGTAATCCTAACACTTTGGGAGGCCAAGGTGGGAGGATAAGTTGAGCCTAGGAGATTGAGACCAGTCTGGGCAACATAGTGAGGCCTAGTCTCTACTTAAAAAAAAAAAATTAGCTGGGTGTGGTGGCACAGGACTGTAGTCCAGTTATTCTGGAAGGTGAGGTGGGAGGTTGAGCCCAGGAGGTTGAGGCTACAGTGAGCTGAGATTGCATGTACTGCACTCCAGCCTGCACAACAGAGTGAGATCCTGTTAAAAAAAAATAAAAAGGAAAGTGGTGCTTCAGTTTGGGAAAAATATGCTAGCAACATTTCTGAAAACTGTTATCACAGTCCTAAATTGAAAATCAGATTCTGAACTATAAATTAATACTAAGTATCTTTCAAAAAATGAAAAATGTCAAACACAGATTGGATACAAATTGCTTCATTCCTTTCTTAGGAATGAATACTCTGATAAAGCAATAGGAGCACTAACATCTGCCTCAACCCCAGAAAAGCATACTCACATTATATCTATCTCTCTCCATCATCAAACACATCTCCTAGGTAGGATTCTGTGTGTCACTGAAGCCAAAAACCATCATAGAATCATAATGACTATTATTCAGGTATCAATATATACAGTTCATTTGGCTCCTTGTTTAAAAGGTCCTGTCCTATTCTATTTATTTGATTTTGTCTACCTAACACTATGGTTAAGTCAGAGAATTGCCATACATTGAGATAAAGAGAATAAATCAGCTATATACTTGATTTTGGTAAAATTTAGATAGCAGTAAGGTAATCATGGGCAATATCAGTGTTCTACTTGTTACTTTTATTAAAAGTTATAAATAAAATACATTAGGATATAAACATCTTCATTTGTACAAACAAATTTTTACCTTTTTTAATGGTCTCAATTGCAGATACATTATACAGCATCATCAACTGCAGTCAAACAAATGGGTACAATATCCCAAAGAAATATTAGCACAACTTTTTTAGTTTAACTAAGGAGAATTGTTAAACTAAGAGAAATGCACCAAAATGGTTCTACCATCCAAATGGAGATTAAAGCTAATCAAAGCAAAATGGTGCTATGTACTTACAGTTAGCAATATTGTACTATACATCTGAAATTTTGTTAAGTGAGTAGATTTCAGGTTAAGTCTCCTTATCAAACTAAAATGATTTGTTTTTTTAAAAAGATGGTACCATGTAAAGAATACTGCAATCATGACCAATCACAAAAAAAGAAAGAATCTTCTCTTCTCAAAAAAAAAAGAAATTTTTCAGATTTCAGCTACAGAGAAAAATATGCCGATCTTCTTGTTTGTTTGTTAAAATACATTAATCCTATTTATAGAGTTCCAAAAAATGCATTTTGCGCCTTAGGTCTGCATTGTAAATGCCCAAGTTCTAACGCCAAAGACTCCAGAGTTAACTTTTATACATTAGCCAAAGTGATGATAATATGAAAAACAGGCAAAGCAAACAAGACTCAGATCTGACAGATATCACCTATGAAGACACAATCTTATCTTGCAGAATACATGAATTAATAGTAGAAATGTTATACATTTTCAGTGATTGGAGCCTGAGGTCCTTTCATCTTATTAAAATTATAGAAAGAAAAAATTGTTCAATATGAAAATATTATTGGAATCAAGGTTATACTTTCGATGCTGGTCTTATCAAGAAACAAAGCTATTTAATATTTATAATTCACATACTGGAGGGCGTGGATGTTAACTTTCTTAGTAACTCTTTCAGGATATACATAATGTTACTTAGGCCATAACATGGTACTCAACAATTGAAAATGAACTTTTAAAAACAAAGAGATTCCTCTCTCCAAAGCATAAAGTTACACAGGATCACATAGAGAGTCTTTGAATTAGATTCAGAACAAAAATGCAAAAAGGGGTGAAGATCTATTGTCCCAGATAAATTACAGGCCCATATATTATTCTTATAGCTACAGAGAATCAAAGATAAAATTAATAGGCAAAGAGTAAGAACTATCAATGACAAGTTCCAAAATCCTTGAGGCAAAAACAGGACATCCCTGGAAAAACAGTCAGAAGAAGATACAACTTCAAATAAACTTGTCTAATGGCTGTGTGAGGAGGATCCAAAGATGGTTGACAATATCTCTTGTATATCTTCTAAAATTAATCTTATAGAAATAATCATAATATGCTGTTTGCAATTCTCATTACAGAATTTGGGTTCTGGTAGGATTTACAAAGCTTTTGTTGAATTTGTAAATAATTAAAATCCTATCTACTTTGTTGTATGCGAATATCTGGATGAGGCAGGCATCGCAGTAAATATTTTGGTTATGTGAGAATAAAGCTACAAGAGCAGCACCTAATTCCTAATTTGATTTAAAGGCACATTTAATTTTCTGTCTGGTGGCTGGTTTTCCTCAAATGACCTCAGTGAGGATGGTAGCTCACATTTAGAGAAGCTGAATAAACGTTCAGCAATGTCAATTATTAGTTTTGGGTACTTAAGCAATTTTCTCTCTCCAAGCTTCACATGGCTCATCCACAAAATGTAAACAATAGTTAACAAAAATTTTGTGAAGACAACAGGATACAATGGACGTTACTATATCTAGATCGATGCCTAGCACATAGTAGCCACTCAAATAGTTGGTATGAACAATGAGACAGAATAGACTTTATAGTGTTTCTAATGTTATCATTCATTCACAACTTTATAGTACTCATAATTTATATCTACTTTAGAGATTTTTTTAATCAACGAATGATCACTTTTCAGTTTCATATGAAAGCATGATCAACAGAAATGATTCTCTTAAAACTAGTCTGTGAAGCCATTGTTGCTTTCTTACAAAGAGCAGACACCTCAGGATCTCTATGCTCAGAAGTTACCACATTAATTTAGAAAGATAAAACACATTTTTCTGTCCTACTGAATGCTTAAACGGGCAGTTATGTGTGTGAATGCTTCTACTTACCAAAGTTGGAGAAACGACTGTTATGTATATGGAACTTTGATTTATTATGTATGTGACTCAAGTTCGCCCTTAAAAACTAGAATGCAACCTTGTGATTTAGTATCTGCCTCTGTGCTCCTCTGAAAATAAAAGCCCCCAGAGTACAGGTGAATAATTCCTTAAAAATCTGAAGGTCCAAAAATGAAGGATAAATGGGATAAATGTATATAAAAAGGTGATATTTGCCAACCATCTCAAAATGACAAATAATTTGATATAGTATAGAAGCTTATCTTGAAAGTAGCCATTTCCCTGCTTTATTTGTACACAAATTTACCTCTAGATACTGGCAAAAAGCAAAACTGTGTCATACATTCCTCACCCCTTACCAAAGACATCTGACATTAAGCTCTTGCTGAAATATGATTTTGGCTCATTCTAATCTACTGCTATAGATAAGAAGAACTGAGAGGATTTTCATTGCAAGTAGCTTTTTTTTACATACATAAGAAACAAAAGGTAAAATAATTACACAGATACAACACTATTTTTCTTGGGAAAATACACATCAAACATCATTTAGTAAAATGGAATCAACTACATGTAAGACAGTGAAAAAAATTACACAGATCGTATGTCAATATGCCTTCCATATGTTGTATATACACAGTACAAATGCATGTAGTCTCTGTATGTAGACTACTTAGAAATATACATATACAGTCTTATTTCAGTACCTTTCAGGTATGATAGATGGCAGGCAGATTGAAAGCATTTTATTTATGGTGAGACACTGAGAAAGGTCAAACATAAATAAACTGAAATCAAATTGCTAGAGTCAAATATTTACATATGAGCCAACCATTGCAAGAAAATTAGAGGAAAAGACATTGAGAATTAAAAAATATTTTATTAACCAACTTTCAATACTCTATTTAACAAATATGTACCCAAAATTCTAGTAAAAGTAGTTCAGTAACAAAAATACTTCAAAACGCGTATGCATGGGAGCTGGATTGATTCAATGCTGAGAACAAGTGCAAGTGATAACTTGATTTGGTTAACGTAGCTATCAGTTTAGTTTACTATCAAACCTGCAACAAGCTGTGCAGAGGGCAAACACAAGGTTAAGAACACAGCAAGCAGGACCACTCATGCCTCCTTTGTTCATCCTGGGGTGCACCAATAATTCTGGAGATTCAGCAGCATCCTTGATGCGAGAAATCCATTAGGACTGAGGAATCCCAAACCAAAAGTTCAGCTCACTACAACAAAAGGAAATTCTTGCTGTTGCAAAGTCACACACAGCCACATGACATTTCTCATGTCAAAACTTGCCCTATTGCAGGTTTCAGTTTACTTGGCCTGGCAATAGCTTGTCACGAGGTAGAAGCAAGCACATGGTATTTGGTATTTTCATAGATTACTCTCTCCTATGATTTCTCCCGTACTTTGGATAAATTGAATACTATATGAAATTTTTAGAAATGATTTTTACATTAATGTAAAATTTATATTAGTCACTATTAAGATAAGCTACTTCTAGAATATTCTCAACATGATACAACAGATAGTAAAACAAATTCCAAAAATACCTTCCTTGGGAGAATAGTCTGTCAAAATAATTTCAGTGGTAGACATAAGAAAATACAAAATATAACCTGTTAAATGTCTCGGTTATAAAACTTAATCAAGGTGTCTCACTTTTTCAGAAGATGTAAAAAGCTCAAAAGAATATTGCGCCTATCATTACGGCAACAGACAGCTGAGGATACAGGACAACCAAATAACCAAAAATATATGAAAATACAGATTTCCTCCAAGGAGAAAAGGAACATGCATTCGCTTACCTGGAGCAGGTTTTACCAAACATTATACAAGTTGGTTAAAAAAATATGCCTAAAATTGTAACAAATTGTTAAAGCTTGAATTTGGGCTGGCATGAGAAGTTAGGAGTTTTACACAGTATATACAATCACTCAATTCTTCATGGACATCACCATATGCTCATAAGAAACATTTGGGCAAAACAAGAGTCCTAAGAAACGCTCCCTCATGGTATAATCCTGGGAGACAAAAGAGTAGCTTTTGCCTCAAAGGCTCCAAGCCCTCCCTAAATCCATTTTCCCTGTCTTTCCTAAGGAACCTTAACATATTGGAGGAAAGGCAGCAAACACTGTTATCATTGTGGCATTGGTATAAGCCCATTGTAGCTAAGGGAAGAGAATAGAAAAAAATTCTCTGTCTCAGGAGATGGAGAAGGTGGGGAGAGGTACAAATACATCCTCAGCCAAAACAATTAAAGCTCAAGAGAAGAAGTCACGAAAACTCTTTACTCGTGAAACCCAAACACAATGCCTGCTTAAAACCAAGGCCAAGCAAAATCAGAAGAGAACATCCGCTCCCCACACACCATCATGAAGACAGTTGTCACTTACCAAAAAGTAACAACTTACCAAAAAGCAAGTAACAACTGTCTTTAGAGAAAGAGATGAGAGAGAGGAGGCACAGTACAAAGTAATCCCAGAATATTGAGAGGCCAAGGCAGGAGAATCTCTTGAGCTCAGGAGTTTGAGACCAACCTGGGCAACAGGGCAAGTCTCTGTTTCCACAGAATCTATAAATAATTACCGTGGTGTAGTTCCAGCTAATTAGGAGGCTGAGGTTGGGGGGATAGAATGAGTCTGGGAGGTTGAGGCCACGGTAAACCATGGCTGCACCATCTCACTTCATTCTCGGCGACAGGGCAAGACTCTGTCTCAAAAACTCCATCCAAAATCCAAGTTAAACTAGAGAAATTTGAAATCTACGTTGCAGCAGGGTAGATGCAATAATAATGCAACCCAAACACAGTTCTATTCCTGACAATGTTAACACAAACCGCACAATAACAGCCTAGCAAAAGAATATTCATGTCCACTTCCAGGCATAAAGCTCTTCATTTCAGTCTCTACTGCCCTACACAGTCACATGGATGAAGCTCCAGCTTCTGGCAATAGCTTGTCACGAGGCAGAAGCAAGCACGTGGTACTTGGTATTTTCATAGATTACTTTCTCCTATGATTTCTCCCCTACTTTAGATAAACTGAATACTATATGGAATTTTTAAAAATGATTTTTACATTAATATAAAATTTATATTAATCACTATTAAGATAAGCTGCTACTACTACAGGAAGGTGATGTTCTGGGAAAGGTGAGATGACAGGGAAAGAAGACAGGCCAATGATTTTCGGGGCCTGGAGTTGGGGCAGAGATTGACTGCAAAGGGATGTGAGCTAATTTCATTTTATATTTTGATTGTATTGTGTTACAAAAGTGTAAATTTGTCAGAGTGTGCAGAACTATACACTGAAGAGGGTGAATTTTAATTTGAAAATTGCACTGAACACTGGACCAAACTCCGCAGACATTTGCCCACTGAAGGAGCATTTAAACCAGCCCTAGCCAGAGGGGAATCACTGATCTCAGTGGTCCAAACCTGAGTAGGACCCACAAACCTCGTCATGGAGGGATACAGCATTCTGTGTCTCCAAGTAAACTTGAAAGGCAGTCCAGGACATACGGACTGCGAACTCTTAGTAAGTCTTAGTGCTGAACTAGGCAAAGAGAGACTGGACTGATGGGGCAGTCGCCGTACTGAGACACCAGCTGGGGCAGCCAAGGGAGTGCTGGTATCACTCCTCCCTTAACCCCAGGCTATATAGCTCTTAACTTCAAAAGAGACTCCTTTTTTCTGCTTGAAGAGAGGAGTGGGAAGAAGTGGGGAGGACTTTGTCTTCCATCTAGGACACTAGCTCACCCAATAGGACAGGACACTGGTCAGAGCTGTGAGGCCCCTGTTCCAGGGCCTAGCTCCCAGATGACATTTTTAGACATACCATGGGCCAGATGGAAACCCACTGTCTTGAAGAAAGTTCTGGCAGCATTCATCAACTGTTAACTGAAAAGCCCTTTGGCATTGAATAACCAGCAGTGATACCCACATACTAAATCAAGAGCCTTGGGTGAGCCTCTGAGACTTGCTGGCTTCAGGTGAGACTCAGCACATTACCAGCTCTGGTGGGTATGGGGCAATACTCTTGCCACTTGGGAAAAGTGGAGGGAAATGTAAAGATAACTTGTTTTGCACCTTAGGTATTGGCATAGTCACAGGGGACTGGGGCACCAAGTGAGCTCTTGGAAGTCCCTGGGCGTTTCTGGACCTGCCCTGGCTCAGAGGGGAGTCCACTGCCTTGAAGATTGTGTTCCATAACAGGCAGCATTCATGACAAGCTGACTTAAGAGACCTCGAGCTTTAAAGGAACATTGGCAGTAGTCTGGCAATACTCCTGGTGGCCTGGAGTGGCTATCAGGATGGGGTGAGGCTCCTCTACCTTTGGAAAGGGGAGGGAAGAGTGCGAAGGACCGCATCTTGTGATTTGAGTGCTAGATCAGCTGCAGTACAATAGAACACCAGGTAGACTTCTAAGATTTGCGACTCTAGTCTCTGATTCTCAGAAGGCACTTCTTGACTCACCTGGGGCCTGGAAGACCTCTCTTCACTGAAGGAAAGGACACAGGCCTGACTGGTTTAGCAAGCTGCTAATTGTAGAGTCCCAGAGTCTTGAGGGAACAGGGAGTGGCTACGGCAAGTCTTTGGCGAGATCTAGAATTGTGTGAGCTTCATGTCTGACCCCATGTAGTCATATTGGTGGTGGCCACAGGGATGTTTGTGTCACTGCAGATTGAGGTGGCTCAGAACAGAGAGAGTGAGAGACTCTACATGTTTGGGAGCAAATAAGGGGAGAGAACAAGATTCTCTGCCTAGTATCCAGAGAACTCTGCTGGATCTTGTCCAAGACAACAAAGATAGTACTAGTACCTCTACGACTCTGCAAGAACCACAGAGTTACTGGGCTTGGGATGCTCCCTAAAGCAGATAAAGTTTAGATCACAATGCCTACATCTTTTCAAATATCTGACCAGTCTTCCCAAGAATGATTACTACAAATAAGGCCAGACAGTGAATACTCCAGTAAATATATAACTCTTCGATGCCAAGACACTGAAGAACATTTACTAGCATCAATATTATCCAGGAAAACACCAAATGAACTAAATAAGGCCAGGAACCATTTATGGAGAAACAGAGGTATGTGACCTTTCAGGCACAGAATTCAAAACAGCTACGTTAAAGAAACTCAAAGAAATTCAAGATAACACAGAGAATGAATTTATATTTTTATCAGATAAATTTAGAAAAAAAGAGATTAAAATAATTTAGAAGAATCAGGCAGAAATTCTAGGCTGCAAAATGCAATTGGCGTACTGAAGAATTCATCAGAGTTCTTTGACAGCAGAATTGATCAAGCAGAAGAAAAGATTAGTCAGCTTGAAGATAGGCTATTTGAAAACATAGCCAGAGGAGACATAAAAACAACAATAATACGGAGTCACGCTTACAAGATCTAGAAAATAGCCTTAAAAGGGCAAATCTAAGAGTCATTGGCCATAAAGAGGAGATGGAGAAAGAGATAGGGGTAAAAAGCATATTCAAAGGGATAATAACAGAGGACTTCTGAAATCTAAGGAAAAAATGTAATATCCAAATACAAGAAGGTTATAGAACACCAAGCAGATTTAACACAAAGAGGACTACTTCAAGACATTTAATAATCAAATTACCAAAGGTCAAGGATAAAGAAAGGATCCTAAAACCAGCAAGAGAAAAGAAAGATATAGCATACAATGGAGCTCCAATATATCTGGCAGCAGACTTTGCACTGGGAAACTTACAGGCCAAGAGAGAGTGGCATGACATATTTAAAGTACTGAAAGAAAATAAAAGTTTATCCTAAAATAGTTATCTCACAAAAATGTCCTTCAAACATGAAGGAGAAATAAAGACTTTCCCAAACAAAAGCTGAGAGATTTCATCAATACCAGGCATGTCCTACAAGAAATGTTAAAGCGAGTAATTCAATCAGAGAGGAAAGGATATTTATGAGCAGTGAATAATAACCTGAAAGTATAAAACTCACTGGTAATAGTAAGTACACAGAAAAACACAGCGTATTATAACACTGTGGCTGTGATGTGTAAACTAATTTTATCTTAAGTAGAAAGAATAAACAATGAACCAATCAAACATAATAGCTAAAATTACTTTTCAAAATATCTCAATACAATAAAATACAAATAGACTAAACACTCCAATCAAAAGACATAGGATGACTGAAGGCATAAAAAAAACTGAACCTAATAATCTATTGCCTACAAAAAACTCACTTCATTTATAAAGACACACATAGACTGAAAACAAGTGAATGGTAAAAGATGTTTCATGCCAATGGAAACCAAAAAAGCAGGAGTTGCTATACTTATATTAGACAAAATAGATTTCAAGACAAAAACTATAAGAAGAGACAAAGAACGTCATTATAAAACAACAAAGGAGTCAATTCAGCAAGAGGATATAATGATTGTAAATGTATATGAACCTAACACTGGAGCAAGCTGAAATACAAAGGAAATATGATTAGAACTAAAGAGAGAAATAAGGCCCAAGATTATCATATCTGGATACTTCAGCATCATAGTTTCAGCACTGGACATACCCTGCAGACAGAAAATCAACAAAGAAACATTGGCTTTACTATGCACTATATACCAATTAAATCCAATAAACATTTACAAAATATTTCATCCAATGGCTGCAGAATATACATTATTTTTCTCAAGACATGAATTATTCTTAAAGACAGACGATATATTAGGTCACAAAATAAATCTTAAATTATTCAAAAAATGGAAATAATATAAATTATCTTCTTTGACCACAATGGAATAAAACTAGAAATTAATAACAACAAAAATTTTGGAAACTATACAAACACATAGACATTAAACTAAACAATGTGCTCCTGAATGACTAGTGGGTCAATAAAAAATTAAAAAGGAAACTGAAAAATTTCTTGAAAGAAATGATAATGAAAACACAACATACTCAAACCTATGAGATACAGGAAAAGTAGTACTGAGAAGGAAGTTTATAGCCATAAGTGCTTACATTTAAAAAAAAAAGGAAAAAAGACTTCAAAGGAACAAACTAATGATGCATCATAAAGAACTAGGAAAACAGGAGCAAACAAAACAAAATTTGTAGAAGAAAAAATAATAAACATAAGAGCAGGAATAAATGAAATTGAAATGAAACAATAACAATACAAATGATCAATGAAACGCAAGTTGGTTTTTCTAAAAGTTAAACAAAATTTATAAACTTTTAGCCAGACTAAGAGAAAAATAGAGATGATCCAAATAAATAAAATGAGAAATGAAAAAGGAGACATTGCAACTGATTCTGTAAAAATTTAAAGGGTTATTAGTGGCTACTATGTGCAACTATATGTCAATAAATTGGAAAATCTATAAGAAATTGACAAATTCTAAGGTAAATACAACTTACCAAGATTGAGCCATGAATAAATCCAGAACATGAACAGACCAATAACAAGTAACAAGATTGAGACCATAATAAAATCTCCCAGTAAAGAAAAGACTGTGAGCAGATGGCTTCACTGCTGAATCCTACCAAACATATAAAGAAAAACTAATAAATATCCTACTAAAAAATATTCTGAAGATTAGAGGAGGAGGAAATACTTCCAAAGTCATCCTCTGAGACCAGTATTACCAGTATTTCCATGATACAAAAACCAGACCAAACACATCAAAATAAAGAAAACTACAAGCCGATAATATTTCTGATGAATATTGATGTGGAAATCGTTAACAAAATACAAGCAAATCAAATTCAACAACACATCAGAAAAAGCATTTATTATAACCAAGTGGGATTTATTCCTGGTTGCAAGGGATGCAAGGATGGTTCAACATGTGCAAATCAATTAATGTGAGACATTATATTAAGAGAATGAAAGATAAAAATCATATGATCATTTCAACTGATGCTGACAAAGCATTTGGTAAAATTCAACACCCCTTCATAAAAAAACAAAACAAAACAAAAACCCAGGTATAGAAGGAAGATACCTCAAGATAATAAAAGTCATATATGACAGACTCACAGCTTGTATTATAATGTGTGGGGAAAAATTTAAGGTCTTTCCTCCCAGATCTGGAACACACCAAGGATGCCCACTGTCACCACTATTATTCAACATAATACCGGAGGCCCTAGCTAGGTGAATCAGACAAGAGAAATAATAAATAAAGGGCATCCAAATTGGAAATGGAAGAAGTCAAATATTCCTTTTCAGATGCTATATTTTGCATCTGAAATATAGCAGATCTTATATTTTGAAAAATCTGAAGACTCCATGAGAAAACTAATAGAACGGATAAACAATTTCAGTAAAGTGTCAGCATACAAGTCAACACACAAAAATCAGTAGCATTTCTATATGTCATAAACAGACAATGTGAAAAAGGAATAAGAAAGTAATTCCATTTACAATGAACACACATAAAATAAAATACCTAGGAATTAACTAAAGTGAAAGATCTCTATAAAAAAAAACCATACTACACAAATAAATTAAACAGAACACCTAAAAATGGAAAAATATTCCATATTCATGGGTTGGAAGAATCAGTATTATTAAAGTGTTCATGCTACTCAAAGCAATCTACAGATTGAATACAATCTCCATCAAAATACCAATGACATTCTTTAAAGAAATAGAATAAAAAATCCTAAAATTTATGTGGAACCAGAGAGGGTCCAGCATAGTCAAAGCTATTCTAAACAAAAAGAACAAAACTGAAGGAATTACGTTATCTGACTTCAAATTATACTTCAGACCTATAGTAACCAAAGCAGCCTGGTACTGAGGGAATGTATTATCTTCCCAGGTCCACAAAGGGATGTAGTTTCAAAGGCAAAAACTTCCCAGTGCCATATCTCTACCCACCTCTCCATCCGGGGACTAGAGGTCTTCGTTTAACTTGTGCACATGTGGGGAAAAAATCAAATGTCAGTCACTCCAGTGGAAGTTTAAAGGAACTCCTTTCATAGGATGGAAAAAATTGAATGGGGCAGGAATTTACCCCAGGTTAAAAGTCCCTGTCCCCTACATCTGGGTGGACTTCATATCTGGACCCCGTTCCATGACCTTGTGGGAGCTGCTTGTCTCTCTATCCATTTCTTTTTCCTTTACTTCCCTCTCTGCCTAAATAAATCACTTTATGCAAAACTCTCTGGGGCCTGATATTTACTTAGTAGAGCACTGGGCAGGGTCTTCCCACCCATTCTTGGGTGAGTGAGGGACCAAGAGTCTGGAAGAACACATCCTAGTGGGGAGATGAGCCTCCCCTGCACCCTGGAAACCAGTCACAGTACCGGAATAAGAACAGACTCACAGACCAATGGAACAGAATAGAAAACCCAGAACCAAATCTAAGCACGTGCAATGAACTCATTTTCAACAAAGGTATACATAACTTAGGAAAAGACAGTCTCTTCAATAAATAGTTCTGGGAAAACTGGATATCCACATGAAGAAGAATGAAACTAGACCCATCACTTACCATATACAAAAATCAAATTAAAATGAAGTAAAGACTCAAATCTACCACCTCAAACATACAACCACTAAAAGAAAACGTTGGAGAAACTCTCCAGGACATTGATCAGGGCAAAGGTTTCTTTACCAATACTCCACAGTGCAGGCAATCAAAAAAAGAAAAAAAAAATGGACATATGGGATCACATCAAGTTAAAAAGTTTCTTCACAGCAAAGGATACTATCAACAAAGTGAAGAGATATCCCATAGAATGGGAGAAAATATTTGCAAAATACCCATCTGAGAACGGATTAATAACCAGAATATATGAGGAGCTCAAACAACTCAATAGGAAAAAAATCTAATAATCCAATCAAAAAATGGGCAAAAGATGTGAATAGACATTTCTCAAAAGAAGACATACAAATAGTAAACAGGCATGAGAAAAGGTGCTCAACATCACTGATCATCAGAGAAATGCAGTTCAAACCTGCAATGAGATATAATCTCACTCCAGTTAAAATGACTTTTCTCCAAAAGACAAGCAATAACAAATGCTGGGGAGGATGTGGAGAAAAGAAAAACCTTGTATACTCTTGGTAGAAATGTAAATTGGTAAAACCACTAAGCAGAAAATTTGGAGGTTTTTTGAAAAAACTAAATATTGAACTACTATATAATCTAACAATTCCACTGCTGGATATATACCCCCCAAAAAGGAATTCAATATACTGAAGAAGTATCTGTACTCCTGTGTTTTCTGCAGCACTGTTTCCAGCAGATAAGATCTGGAGGCAACCTAAGCACCCATCAACAGATGAAAGCATAAAGAAAATGTGGTACAAATATTCAGTGGAGTACTATTCAGCCATAAAATGAATGAGACCCAGCCATTTGCAATAACACAAATGAAACTGCAGATTATTAAGTAAAATAGATCATGCACAGAAAGAGAAATATCATATGTTCTCACTTACTTGTGAGATCTAAAAGTCAAAACAATTGAATTCATGGGCATGTAGAGTAGAAGGCTGGTTACCAGAGGATGGCGAGGTTAATTGAGGGGCTGAAGGGAATTGGGAATGGTTAATATGTTTAAAAAAATAGAATGAATAACACATATTATTCAACAGCACAGTAAGGAGACTGTAGTACATAATAATTTAATTATACATTTTAAAATAACATAAACAGTATAATTTGATAGTTTGTAATTCAAAGGATAAATGCTGGGGGGGGGGATGAATATTCTGCTCTCAATGATGTGCCAATTTCACATTGGATGCCTGTATCAAAACATGTGATGTATTTTATAAATACATACACCTACTACATACCTACAAAAATAATAAAAATTAAAAGAATTAGGGAAAATTGGAACCATTCTGTGCTATTGGCGGGAATCTAAAATGGTACAGCCACTATGTAAAACAGTTCATCAGAACAGTATGGCAGTTCATAAAAAAATTAAAAATAAAATTTTCATAGATCCAGCATTTCCACTTCTGGATATATACCCAATAGAATCAAAAACAAAGTCTCAAAGAGAGAGTTGTACCTTTATGTTCATAGCAGCATGTATTCACAAAAGCTAAAATGCAGAAAGAAACCAAGTTTCCACCCATGAATTAATAGATAAGCAAAAAGTGGTATATATATATATATATATATATATATATATATACAATGAAATATTCAACATGAGAAGGAAGTAAATTCTAATACATACTACAACATGGATGAAATTGAGTAAAATATGCTTAAATGAAATAAGGCAGTAACAAAAAGATATATACTATATGACTCCTTTTATTTGAGATACTTAGAACAGTCAAAATCACGGAGACAGAAAAACAGTGGTTATGGCATCTGGCAGAAGGAGGAAATAGCAATTGCTTAATAGTATGGAGCCTCAATTTTAGAAGATGAAAAAGAGTCTGAAGATGGATGATGGTCATGGTTGCACAACATCAGAAATATATTTAATACCACTGAACTGTACACTTAAAAATCATCAAGGTGGTAAATTTTATGTGTATTTTACCACATTAAAAAAAAATCTTCAATCCATACTACTGGGCTACAGTAATCAAAACAGCATGGTACTGGTACCAAAACAGATATGTAGACCAATGGAACAGAATAGAGGCCTCAGAAGTAATATCACATACCTACAGCCATCTGATCTTTGAGAAACCTGACAAAAACAAGCAACAGGGAAAGGATAACCTATTCAATAAATGGTGTAGAGAAAACTGACTAGCAATGTGCAGAAAGCTGAAACTGGACCCTTTTCTTACACCTTATACAAAAGTTAACTCCAGATGGATTAAAGATCTAAACATAAGACCTAAAACCATAAAAACCCTAGAAGAAAACCTAGGAAATACCATTCAGGATATAGGCATAGGCAAGAACTTTATTACTAAAACACCAAAAGCAATGGCAATAAAAGCCAAAATAGACCATTGGGATCTAATTAAAATCCAGAGCTTCTGCACATCAAAAGAAACAATCATTAGAGTGAACCAGCAACAAACAGAATGGGGAAAAATGTTTGCAATCTACCCATCTGACAAAGGGCTGATATCCAGATTCTACAAAGAACTTAAACAAATTTACAAGAAAAAAAAATAATCCCATCAAAAAGTGAGTGAAGGTTATGAACAGACACTTCTCAAAAGAAGACATTTATGCAGCCAACAAACATATGAAGAAAAGCTTGTCATCACTGGTCATTAGAGAAATGCAAATCAAAACCACATTGAGATACCATCTCATGCCAGTTAGAATGGCTATCATTAAAAAATCTGGAGACAACAGTTGCTGGAGAGGATGTGAAGAAATAGGAATACTTTCACACTGTTGGTGGGTGTGTAAATTAGTTCAACCATTGTGGAAGACAGTATGGTGATTCCTCAAGTATCTAGAAATAGAAATACCATTTCACCCAGCAATCCCATTACTGGGTATGTAACTGAAGGATTATAAATCAATCTATTAGAAAGACACATGCACATGTATGTCCATTGTGGCACTGTTTACAATAGCAAAGACTTGGAACCAGCCCAAATGCCCATTAATGATAGACTGGATAAAGAAAATGTGGCACATCTACACCATGGAATACTATGCAACCTTGAAAAAGTATGAGTTCATGTCCTTTGCAGGGACATGAATGAAGCTGGAAGCCATCATTCTCAGCAAACTGTCACAAGAACAGAAAACCAAACACCGCATGTTCTCACTCATAAGTGGATGTTGAACAATGAAAACACATGGACACAGAGAGGGGAACATCACATCCCAGGACCTGTTGTGTGGTGAGGGGGATAGGAGAGGGATAGCAGGGGATGGAGGGATTGGGGAGGTATAACATTAGGAGAGATATCTAATGTAGGTGATGGGGGGTTGGAAGCAGCAAACCATCATGGCATGTGTATACCTGTAACAATCCTGCATGAGCTGCACATGTACCCCAGAACTTAAAGTATATTTAAAAAAAAAAGTGAAATATTACACATAGAAATATACATATAAATTAATATATGCAAATGTTATATACTTAATATATCTATTAAGTATATATTAATTCAACTATATTTTAAGACATGAAGGAAAAGATCAGATCTAAAACCATTTTAAATATACCAAAAAATTATTTCCTTCTAATTATCCAAAGAATCCAACATTTGATTTTATTAAAACCTGATTTGTGTCCAAAAAATAAAAATAAAAACAGAAAAAGGTACTATAATAAAAACTTTTATTTTCTTTTTTTCAGTCTCTCTCTGGGTCTGTCATGGTATTTTTTTCTTGCAATATAAAACCTGCTTCCTCTGCCCTGGTGACACTCACCTAGTCAGCGCAAATCTTTAGTTGTCTGAGGATTCTGTCTCCTGAACTCTGTGTTCGGAAGCAGGGGAATTAGGGGAGAATTAGTTTCTTTTTCTCATGCCACCCAAATCCACAGAGTTTGATCAACACCCCAGAATTGCATCCTCTTGCCTAGACCTGGTTAAGATTGCAGCCTCTTGCCTAGGTACTTGGTTAGGATATGGATGAGAGGCACTAGCCTAGAGAGCCATGGTACTGCCTACCCAGTATAGGGATGGTCATCTCCATTCCCTGCTCTGAGACTGTAGGGAGAGAGAGGGACGGGATACCTGTCCAAAACTTAGGCTGTGGCTTCCCTCATTGTTAAATATCTGGCTTACTTATTCTTTCGTGAGGCCCAGAAGTCTATGTGCAGCCCATCTGAGAGTGAGATATTACACTCGTGAATTTGAAAACTAGAGGCTAGTACAAGGGCAAATTTTGAATAGGTGTGAGTTCTCAGGTGATACTAAATTGGCATCATAGATGAGAGTTTTCTTCTGAGTGAGAACAGAATTCAGCTTAGATTAGTCTTTTAAAAAATGCAAAATT
>NW_016107483.1:488906-521389 GCF_001604975.1 Cebus imitator | reverse complement strand
GACATACAAAGAGGAGCTGGTACCATTTCTTCTGAAACTATTCCAAACAATACAAAAAGAGGGAATTCTTCCCAAATCATTTTATGACACCAACATCATCCTGATTCCAAAACCCGACAGAGACTCAACAAGAAAAGAAAACTACAGGCCAATATCCATGATGAACATAGATGCAAAAATCTTCAATAAAATACTGACAAGCCGATTGCAACGACACTTTACTTCTTAGAAGAGACTAAAAATTGAAAGAAGCAGGTCAGAGATTAATTTAGGATTTGGTGTCAAAGGAGTTCGAGAAGTGAAATCTCATAAGACTTCTTAGAAGCGAAATCATCTTACAACAAGAGAAACATTAGTAAACTTTAGTTCCATAACAAAGAAGAAAATGAATCTACTTAAACTGTTTAAAAATAATTATATACATTATTATATCTGCAAAAAGCTAAATTATTTTTAATGCTAGCAAAGGAGATACACATTAAGTTTTTTTTACACAATCTTGGTCTAATTATCTCAGCATCATTATCAATAATTTGTCAAACAGTTCAATAATTAAAAAAAGTTCTTAAAATATTTAAATGTTTTTAACAAAGAAAACAATTTTTTAAGTTCTTAAGCTTATTTTAATATAATTATAATTGGGATCATCTCCTAAAATAGCGCCAAGGAACCTGTAAACATAGATAACTTATATATATACATACACACACACACACACACACACACACACACACACACACACACAAATATATATATGGCCAATCTCTACTTCAGTTCTTTTTTTCCGCAGCTCTCAAGGTCATCTATAACAATAATAAAATATCTAAATAAAGTGCATCTAAAACAAATAATAGGATCTTGTTACTATCTTACCAGATTTTAGTGGTTCTCTAAAGTCTTTAACAAAAACATCATTTTCCAAGCATGGCGTAAAAGAGCTTTAAAATTTGAGTACTTCATTTCTTTCTATCTCTTCTACCATCCAGTCTTTACAGTTTCCAAGTTTCCAGGTTTTCCAGACTGCTTGCTTTCATGTAAGCTGTTTTCTGCCTTCACCCCTAGATAAATGCCTCTCTATTCTGTGAAGCTGTGTTTAAATATTGCCACTTTTTGTCTGTTGTAGATTTCACGAGATGCTCCTTGAAAAAAGAGAGAGAGAGAAAATGGGAGAGGGAAAAAGAGATAATCATAGTGGCAAAGTAAAAAGAAGCTAAAACAGGTGCCTGGAATACACTTTATAATCTTGGTTTTACAACTATTTTGTCTGTGAATTCTAAAATTCTGCTTTATTCTCTGCCTTGGTTATTTCATTAATTTGTTAATAAAGATAGAACAGATGACTTTTAAATTCCATTTTATATATATATATATATATATATATATATATATATATATATATATATATATTTTTTTTTTTTTTTGACACAAACTCTCACTCTGTCTCCAGGCGCCAGGATGGAGTGCAGTGGCGTGATCTTGGCTCACCACAACCTTCGCTTCCCGGGTTCAAGCAATTCTTCTGCCTCAGACTCCCAAGTAGCTGGGAAGACAGGCTCACGCCACCATGCCCAGCTAATTTTTGTATTTTTAGTAGAGACGGGGTTTCACCATGTTGGCCAGGATGGTCTCGATCTCTTGACCTCGTGATCCTCCCACCTCACCCTCCCAAAGTGCTGGGTTTACAGGTGTGGGCCACCACGCTCAGCCTCCGTTATATTTCTAATGGTCATCTTCTTCTATGGACTCAAGAGTGAGGAGGAAAAAAATGAAAGTGAAGACAACATAGAATAAAATATCAGAACAGAGTCTCTATTAAGAGACTCTCTTTTGCCTCTCTTAAGAGGCCAGAGATGAAGGAGATAAAATGTAAAGGTATGTGCACAAGTAGAGGGTGTGTTGAAAATGGAAAATTATTCCACAGGAATAATCCTTACTTCTGTTATTACAAAAATGTTAATGATTTTAAAAAGAGAGCAAGAAATGGGAGTACATAAGCGTGAAGTGTAGTATAAAAAAATTGGACATGATTTGAACGGCTACAATTTATTTATTTATCAAATATTTACTGAGCCTTTGCCAAGTAAGATTTTCTATCCTAGGCTCTGATACTAAGACAGTGAAGAATATAAACAAGACAACCTTGAATTTTGCCCTTATAGAGCATTATTAAGATTGTCAAATTGACCTGTTGGTTATACAGCTTGAATTTCTGGAAGGTCCAATTGCTTTAAATTATAATTTGCTTCAATAAAGCTCTGCAGCTGGCTACTGGAGAGGAAGATGCTGTTGGCGCTTCTGAAGGGTTTGGTGAGGAGACAGAGGTCAGAGATGAGGAATCTTATGGTGGTTGTGACTTTTATTTAAAATATGGTTCTAGATAGTTGGGAAGACAAATGAAGCATGAATATTACAAGTCAGGGACCAGGTCAAGATGAGGATGAGAAGTGAGTATTCTCTAGTGATGATATTCAGTTACAAATGATTCAAATTTATGATTTTAAGCAAGCTAACCATAACAAAAACACATAATGCAACAAGGCAAGAAGCCAACATTCAGAAAGCAATGATATTACAACTAAATGAAAATTATTAACTCCAGTTGTACACTTGATTACCCTTGAGCGGCTTCAGCTGATTTAAGTAAGACTCACATATGAAGAAATGTGAGATTTTATCCTGCATTTTTGGCTCAGTTCATAGTCCTCACACAAACACTACAATGCAAGTCCAAGGAATTAGACAGCATTGCATGAGATACTTTTTGAGTTTTTGTGGTTTGCCAAGAACAAACCAAATAAATCAATTTGAGAATATAATGGAAATAGGATAACTTAAAGAATATTGCAGATGAAGACATATCTTTCCACATTTAATCTCCTGAATATCAGTTGTTAAGTAATTTTATCTTTTTACATGATTTTAAGAAAAAATCCAGCATAGCAGAACCCTCAGGATTTATCACCACATTTAAAATGCATGAGTGGACAACTGTGTATGAATTAGTTATTAGATTTTATCCTGAGAGGTAAACATTGTCATGTCACCCAAGACAATGATTCACCAAAAGAAAAGGAAAGAAAAAAGATAGGGTAAAACACTTGATTTGGTTTTGCAAAAGGAAATTACTTTTAGTGAAATATGATTAAATATAATATGAAAAATCAAACAAATGCCATATTATATGCACTCCTTTAAATAGCAATTTACTATGTATTTGTGATTCTATAAATTCCTACTAAATGTAATTACCATACTTCTCTTTTTTTTAAAACTATTACTGCATACCAAGTTGCAACATCAAACTGCTTGGTTAAAACTAGGCCAAATGTTATTGTCAACAGAAAATAATTTTATTATTTCTTCTGAAATAATGAATAGCTTTAATGTTTCCAGGGCAGCACTCTAGATAGGCAATTCCACACACTAATACAACTAAATTGGAAAATAGAGGCAATTATCTATTTAGTCACGAGAAGAGCCACTGATATAGATGGCTTGGGATCCATGCCTGTGTTTCAAACAGTGGCTTTACCAGTGACTTGAATTGGGTCCACAGACTCTTCAAATGCCAGTAAATCCTGTTGCAGCAGAAGTTGGGTTACTGAAAATTATGAAATTATTTTGGGTTGCATGCAATAAAATATTCTTCTGGGAAATTCATTTTTATTCTTAGGCTACTAAAGGTAAAACTAAAATATACAGGAAAATCTGTTCCTATTTTTATATTTATTTTTTATTTATTAATACCTCTTCATAGTTCGATTGTTAAACATTTATACTGATGGTCTAATATTAAGGAACTTGCATATACCTGAGTCTGCTTTCAGTCGCAGCCTGTAGATGATAAAGCCTTGCTGCTGTGCAGCTGCAGATTAATTCTTGGACAGATTTTTCTGCTTCACTACCTCTTTTGTAGGTGCCAAAAATAAGTGCTGATTGTGCCAAGTTGTATCTTTATCACCTGTCAAAGTTCTCAGTGCACTGTCGTATGGCATCTAAGGTAAATATGCATTTACCCTTGCATCCACCTTTCTCATTGCATTGTATTCGGAAAGCTTTCTTTTCCTTCATTAGCCTTTGTCATCTGTTGTATGAAGTAATCTTGAAGTTTATGGTGATGGCTTTATTTTTTTCCCATTTGCCTTTTCACACATGGTGACTTTTAAAAGCCACCTAAAATTTGAAACTAAAAAAATAAATCTACCTTATTTTCACTTCCACTTAGCCATCTTTTGCTTTCAAGTTCATCAAACCACAACTAAAGGAATAAATAAAGATGAGAGAAAGTAAGTTCTGGGTGAGCTCCAGAGAGTTTTCTGCTCAAATCTCTAAGAGATGACGTTGGTCACTGCTGTGATTCACATTCTACAAGTATCCTGACTCAATGCAACTAGTAAATATTAAGTATATGATTTTATGGATTAAATCTTAGTTCTCAATCCTACACTACTTAATCATTTGTATTGGCTTACTTTTTTGGTAAAATATCTAAATAAATAAAACACAACTCTATATGCAAAGACAAATCCTCAGGGCCGATTGGTGGTTTTCTTTTTTAGGGACAGACTTGAAGATGTTTTATTTGCATTTATATTTGCAAATGGCATGAAAGTGTAGATATATTTTATAATAATGTTTTCTAGAAATAAATCAGTCTTTTTCAATTATTTTCTGTATCTACAGAACTAAAATATATGCTGTATAATATGGCTTTCTATTATGCTGGGGTTTAGATACAAGAATTCTGAAGAAAAAAATCCTTTTTTTTTTTTTTTTTACAGAAAATGATAGTAAAGCTAAGTCATTTCAATTAAAATAGGGCTAAAAATAAATAGCATAGTTACTGAGGTTTATTCTACCTTTTCAGGTCATTAAATTTTAATTATCCAAAATGTTCAGTCACTATAAAGGACTTAAAATATATTTTATATCTGGGTAATCAGTAATATAAAGGTACTGCATTAAAATTCAGTAGGTGAGATTAAACATATAATTTTTTTCTGCATTAGGTCAGATTTTATTTTTTTCTGTTATGCATAAGGAAATAAAGTATTAACATATTATTTTTTTGCTTCTATTTGTAAACATTTTAATTTGATATACTTTTTATGAAGACTGGATTTGAAATAGTACAATTTAGTTTTTATGAAAAGTATATCAAATTAAATGTTTACAAATAGAAGCAAATTTAAATAGATTTAAAATATGACAATCTAGTCTTCATATCTGAAATATTACAACCTAGTCTTCACAAAAAAGTTTTTTTGCAAAACTCAGCTGTCGTTGAGCAGGTAATTATGTATTAGGAGTGAAAAAGCAGAACCGATGCAAATGCTTACCTGATTTTGATGAATTCGCTTTGAAGGTTTGCTCTCCTTACTGTATGAAACTGACAAAATGGAAGACTTGCATAATGTCCTGTGGAGGAGACTGCCAGAGAATGTGCAGGGCCAAGAGACTTCACTTGGCATGTGCCAGTGATCGGGATATACACCCAGTGCATTTGCTAAGTTTATTGAAACTAAGATCATGAACTATGAACCACAGAAAGTGCAGGCGTATACTGTCTAAAAAAAATCTATTCATATATGTAGATGTATGTATGTATGCACATATCTGTGCATATATACTCACCATTTTGTTGTGATTTATATTTATTAAAATATAAATACTATATTTTACTACATTTAGTAATAATCAAAATTTTATTTCTAATTGAGTCTCTTTCATACTTTTGTGGTATGAAATGAAAAAGAAAGAAATGAGAAACAAATCCAAATCTGGATTCTGCCCCCTCAGAGGTGTTCTCCAAAGGCTTCTAGCTCTACTTACCGGGTGGTTCTTTTTTATTCATCTCTATCACATTTAGTAACTGTAGATGGTTCTCCTTACTACCTTTGTGGACAAAGGTTGTTTTTAAGGCTTGAACACTAAAATATTTTCATTCCAGGTTGTAGTTTCTTTGGAGATAAAACTTCCTCAAAACTTAGGAGACTTTTATTCCTGCCTGCCAGTTTTATGTGCCAGTAACCATATCCAAGGTTTTTTTTAGACATTATTCTTTTTTGTTTGTTTGTTTGTTTGTTTTGGCAGAGTTGCACTCTGTTGCCCAGGCTGAGGTGCAGTGGCATGATCTCAGCTCACAACAACCTCCCCCTCCTGAACTGAAAAGATTCTCCTGCCTCAGCCTTCCAAGTAGTAGACACATGGTTTCACCATATAGGCCAGGCTGATTTCGAATTCTTGATTCCAAGTGACCTGGCTACCTTGGCCTCCCAAAGTGCTGGGATTACAGGTGTGAGTCACCGTGCCCAGCCTAGACATAATTGTTCAGCTTTCTTTTCTTTCTATTTTTCTTTCTCTTTCCTTCCTTCCTTCCTTTCTTTCTTCCCTCCCTCCCTCCCTCCTTCCCTCCCTCCCTCCCTCTCTCTCTCTCTCTCTTTCTTTCTTTCTTTTTTTCTTTCTTTCTTTCTTTCTTTCCTTCCTTTCCCTCTCTCTCTTTCTTTTTTTCTTTCCCTCCCTCCCTCCTTTCTTCCTTCCTTCCTTCCTTTCTTTCTCTCTCTCTCTTTCTCTCTTTCTTTCTCTCTCTTCCTTCCTTCCTTCCTTCCTTCCTTCCTTCCTTCCTTCCTTCCTTCCTTTCTTTCTTTCTTTCTTTTTCTTTCTTTCTTTTCTTCTTTCTTTCTCTTTCTTTCTTTCCTTCTTTCTTTCTTTCTTCTTCCTTTCTTTCTTTCTTTTGTTCTTTCTTTCTCATCTTTCATTTTTTTTCTTTCTTTTTCTTTGCTCCTTTCTCCCTTCCTTCATTTCTCCCCCTTTTAATGGGAAACAATTTAAAGCTATTAGAAAAAGTCCTCTTAGTGGGATGGTTACACCTGCTCATCTGATCTTTATTGCAAGACTTGGTACTTGGATCAGTTGGGAAATCTTACTAGGCCCCCAGCACTAAGGACATTTTTTTCATTTCTATCTACAGTTTGACCTCCAGCCATCATCTTTTCCAATCTATAAGCTCTTGACCTAACCATAAGAGCCAACCAATAATTATCGTAACTTGTCTTTCTCTTGTAATGCTTTGTTAGATACAGCCAATAGTAACCATTATATATTCTGATTCTTTCCAGCCACTTCCTCTAAACTTACAGGTCTAGTTCTCACATAGTCTTACTTCTAATGTATCTCAGGCATCCGTTTTATAAGTCTTTTTCATGGTGGAGCAGGGGGTTCCAGGCATAAGGCCTGCTGTAGCTATGTCCTCACCACCATCTGACAACCAATGAACCACTGCTGCCCATTTAGGTATTCTCATACCAAGTTATGTTTTATGATAGTTAATGCTAGTTGGTAAAATGTCAGTTCCTATATTTCAGTGAATCAACAGAATGGAAGCTAAGTGTCATGCATATAGAGTTTGGTTGGCGGCAGGAAGGGGGTTAAAGGTTTGTTTCTCATAGTCACTTTGCTCAGGCTCCGTCCATCCCTCAGAGACTCAATCTTGTACTCGATTCTATGCATCTGGCTGACAGATGGGGAAGTAAGTAAGGGTAGTACATGAGAAATTTTTATGGCTTAGGAGTGGAAATTACACACATTTTAAAACTTTTGCCCAATTCTGTTGGCTAAAATACAGGCCTATGACTATATCTCACTTCCAGGATATTTATATTTTTGGAGTAAGAATAATGGATTATAGGTACAGTTGGTAAGTCTTTCTGTCTCTCTTTCTCTCTTCTCTCTCTGTCTCTGTCTGTCTTTCTGAGACAGAGTCTCCCTTTGTCATCCTGTCTGGAGTACAGTAGCACAATGATAGCCTGCTGCAGTTTTGAGCTTCCAGGCTCAAACAATACTCTTGCCTCAACCTCTAGAGTAACTGGGACTACAGGTGCATTCTACCATGCCTAGTTTATTTTTAAATATTTTTGTAGAGATGGAATCTTGCTTACTTGCCCAGGCTGGTCTCGAAATCCTGGCTTCAACCCTTTCTTCTGCCTCTGCCTTCCAAATTGCTGGGATTACAAGTGTGAGCCACTACACTCTGCCTAAACTTTATTTCTCTTAATTAGGACACAGGTTATTTGAATAATTCTCTCTTTTAAGTCATAGATTTGTGATAAGTTGCTTTTCTTAAAAAGGCAAAGTGTTTCTTTGTCTATACTTTCAATGTTCCATCATGACAATTTCTTAATCACATAAAACATATATTGACAAATTATCCCCCATGGGTTGGCTGCCTTATTTTTGTAAATAAAGTTTTATTAGAACATAGCCTTTCTCATTTGTTTACATATTGTCTATGGCTTTTTTTCACACTAAAAAGGCAGTGTTGATTAGTTCCAACAGAAACCTTACTTTTAAGAAAGCTTGTTGACTCCTGACTTATAAAATTCAAAATTAGCTTTGCATATATCTACTTAAAACAATGAATGAAAAAATGATTTTTTTCCATACATGATCTTCTTATTGATCTCAAGCCAACCTCAATAATATTTTATTTAAGAAAGTAAATGATGATTTACTTTCTTTTTAGCTTGACAGCATCATTTTCAATACCTGAGCATTGGAGAATCAAATTTTTCATGTAGGAAATAACATTTAATCATAAAATCAGTGTGATTTTGGCAAACTCCCAGACATAAAATTCCATTCTATATCTTTCTCCACTTGATCAAGATGCAGTGAAACAGAGAAATATCTTCAAAATACACATTGTCATACCTCCAAAGAGAAGTGATGCTACCTATTTGGACAATGAAATATCTGGAATGTTTGATGTATCTTAGAATGGCCCATGAATCAAGGGTTTGTATTATGGGAAGATTTAATAATATCAAGTTTCCATTGATTTTTTCTTCAATCTCAGTACACAGTATCCTCAATTTATAATCCTGAAAGCTGACAGATCAATGTAACCACACAGGTAAGCTGTTATGTAAGAGCTGGGACCACAACATCTGACATCACATCCATTAACAGTTTTCACTGTGTTGCAGCTCTTTTCAGATTACCTAGCCCATGGGTTTTTAGTTACTTTCCCACATAGCTCAATACTTCATGTTGTTGGTTTATCCTTTGAGAAAATGAAAACTGCTTTTGCATTGAGCTAGGTGTTTTATATGCCTTATATGATTTGTTCCTTAACAATGTTTAACTTGTTCATTAATACCATCATTATGCTGACGAAAAAAGACCTCAAAGCAGCTAAGTAACTTGTCTAAACTTACACAGGAAATACAGGTTCTTAGTTTTGTTACTTTGATTAGCTATAGTTTTGGTTTTTGCACTAACAAGCATTTCGAAGGCAGCAAAGCAAGTGTGATGGATTGGGTAGGTAGGGAGGAGATCTACTAAATAGGGTGATTAGAGAAGCACTCCGAAAAGGTGATATTTATGCTGGCACTCAAAATCAGTCAATCATGAGAAACTCTTTTTCATTCTCAATAGAAGTAATAGCAAGTGTAATGATCTTAAAAAGAAAAATAAATGATGTTTTAAATTTTACCGAGCAATATTCTAGTCATATTTTATCTCCCGCTAAACACGTCTATTGAGTTCTTCATTTCAAACATTTTCTATTTTGGTTCAAAATTACTCATCTGCTCAATTTTTCGATGTTAAATCACTGGTAAAATTTTTCAGCATTTCATCTCTCTTTACCATGCTTTTGAACATCTGAAATTTATAGTCAAGTTTGTTTCTAGTAACTCGAAAATCTTAATGACTAGTGGTTTTGTTCTATTGTATATTTTTTCTCTAGATTTTGACAGTCTGTTCTTATATCTTGTCATGCCTGGTGATTCTTAATTGAGTGGCAGTCATGGTGTGTAAAAAATTGTAGAGACTTTGAATTTTGTCCCCTTTGTTCAGAGAAAACAATATTCATTTGTTAGGCATGTGACATACAGATAGATCACCTTGATTCAATTTTGAGACAGATTTTTCTAAGCTAATTTCAGGTTTTGGCAGGGATAGTCTACTTCTACTTGGTTCTTACAAATCAACAGGATAGATTTTCAGCAATGTCACCTAAAAGGCTAGTATCTTTCAAGTCTCCTCTTTTATGTTGGACAAAAGGGTCCATTTTTGTCACCCTAGCACTATGAAATTGTTAAGAGCTCTGTTTAGGTTTTTAGCCTTTATCAACCATTTTTTTCCTCCTAATTTCTTGTATTTAGTCCTTCATGCAAAGATTAGGAAGCATCAAAGAACTGAGGGAAAAATGCACACCAAATGTTACTTCATTTTCCTGGGATTCCCTTTTCTCCTGAATCGGCTACTCAATTTTCTATTGCCGTATAGTAACCAGAACGTCCCTATTTTTTTTTCCTTTCAATCCTAATGAATCCTCCCAAATAATCTATGATACTGCTTTCTGTTTACTCTCCCTGTCCTGCCCTAGGAATTTGCAAATATGCAAAGTCACAAAACAAAAACAAAAACAAAAAACAGTGGAAAATGTAGGACTTTTTTTTTTAATGCATTTTTCTTCTCAAGATCTTGGCTTCTCAAATCCTGGCTTTGTCTGCTCCAGCATTGTCCCAAACTGCTGTTTCCTTGTTTGTTTTAATTTTAACCAGCTTTAACAGTTTCTTGGCAGAAGTCTGTTTGACACAAGTTTATCATAGATGGAGGCAGAAGACAGGGAAGTGACTCTGGGTTTGAGTTCCCTGTCTAGAGTAATAAATACGTTTTCACAGCCATTTCCAAAAATCTCTCCATATAAGCCTTCTTGGCTATGAATGAGGATGATGATGATAGCTTAAGAGATTATGATTATACACACTTAGATATACACATACACAGGCACACACACACACACACACACACACACACACACACACAGAGTCGTGCCACATAATGACATTTCAGTCAAGGACAGGTCACTTAAATGATGGTAGTTCCATAAGATTATAATGGATCTGAAAAATTCCTATCAACTAGCGATGCTGTAGCCATCATGATGTAAACACAACACATTGCCTTTTCTATCTTTAGACATGTTTAGATAGATAAATACTTACAATTGCTTTATAATTGCCTACAGTATTTAGTAAAGTAACATGGTATACAAGTTTGTAGCCTAGGAGCAGTTGGCTATGCAATATAGGCAGGCAGATCACCTGACTTCAGGAGTTCAAGATCACCCTGACCAACATGGTGAAACCCCATCTCTTCAAAAACCACAAAATTAGCCAGGAGTGGTGGCACATGCCTGTAATCTCAGCTACTTGGGAGGCTGAGGTAGGAGAATTGTTTGAACCAGGGAGGTGGAGGTTGCAGTGAGCTGAGATCATGCCATTGCACCCCAGCCTGGGCAACAAGAGTGAAACTCCATCTCAAAAAAAAAAAAAAAAAAAAAATATATATATATATACACACACACACACACACACACACACACACACATATTATTTCCACATATCTATTATAGCCTAGGTATGTAGTAATGTATACCACCTAGGTTAGTTTAACTACATTATATGATATTCTCACAATGATGAAATCACCTAACAATCCATTTCTCAGAACATATTCTGGTTGTTAAATAATGCATGACTGTGTGTGGGGTGTGTGTGTGTGTATCCCCTAGCAGCACACCTAGCATATAATAATCAAGCAGGAAATGTTGTTTTTTTTTTTTTTTGCCTTTTCTTGTTTTATTCAAAGGCCATATTTTTAACTGTTCATTGATCCATATTTATCAGATCAGTGACATTTCCATGGTATATGTAATAAGGTTTGGATGATGATAGCGAAGAAATAAATATGCAGAAAGCATAGCATGCATGAATATAGTTCAAGAAATACATTTTATCTGCATATCAGGTACCTTCCTAAATATTAAATTTTTCATAAATTTTTATTATGATGTACTTAATATGATTTAACATTTAATAAAACCAAATACATAAAATAATACATAACAAAACAGCCTATTTTATTTTAGTAAGGTATTCAATACTTGGTAAAGAGAAATAATATGCACTGATTGCATTTGGATGTGCTAAGTTCTATATAGAATGGATCAAGTGATGTAAGCTAGATTTTGTGAAAATACAAATATATTTTAAATCCATTTGTAGTGTTCCTTGCCAAGTATTCAAAAAGTATTGTGTTTTTGTCATTCACATGAATTCGAAGATATTTTTACACTCATTTATTTAATGACTTCATCATTTCATTTGCCATCCTATAAATTCCTTTCAAAGGTAGAAATCTATAAGAATTGATAATGATCTCTTTGTTTACCATTTTTCACTGTGAGTTTCCTTAATTAGTGCTGTGGATTCATTTTATGGTAGGTGATTACTTATCACTCCACTTTTGCAGGACTAGCAGCCTAGCAGATCAATGAAAAACTCATTGCCTTGAAAGAGATTAGGTAATAGGTTCGTCAGAACCATTTGCTCCAGTCAAGAAACGTGTAAAATAAATAGATTGTTCTCAAAATTCCATTCAAGAATTGAACAATTTAATTATTATACTATTTATTTTCTTTGAAGAAAATGTGAACTAAATATAAATCCAGAAAGTATCTTAAATGGAAACTCAGGGAGCCTTAAGCCAGAGAGAAAAGAAGCAGCTGAGAGAGAGGCCAAAAGTTCATTTTTCCCAATAGACAATACGTATTAAGTAAAGTGATCATTGGGATTGATCAAATCAGACCAATCATCCTAGATGAGTTTCATTCAGATCGCCACCCAGCCTGGGGTTAGCATTACTGAGAGTTTATTTAGTTTAATCTAGGGGAAGGAGAAGGTCTGCTATACACACAAGAAGAGCAAGTAAGTTCAATAACACCAGTTTAATAATTTTGTATTTCCTGAACCAATAAAATTCTAGAGAATGTTTGAGACCAACACATTTTATTTTGCCAAAGTAGGAAAATCATTTTTAAGAAGAAAGAACCACCAAAAATAGTTACAACCATAATTTATTTCAGAAAAATAAGACATTTTTTGAAATAAAATGGTGAAAAATGCAACCTTAAAACATTATTATAAGAAAAATAATAAAAGTGTTGAAAATCCTGCATATGTATGAATACACACACATGAACACACACACAGAGGTACATTATTTTCACTTAATGCACCATTGAAACAAGAGCAGGGAGCTGCCGTCATCTGAACATTAGCTTAACTGACTGTTATGGAGCCTTCTTTGTATGCTCCTCAGAGTGCATGTGGTGCTTTCATTTTACTGTTTCATTTAATATTTTTTAACAACCATAAAAGTTTTTATATGTAATATTTTCCAGTTTCTTAACTGAATTCCTTCAAGTTATTATTCTAGTGTGATAGTGTGTTTTATTTACTGTTTTAGCACTGAGTATTAATATGTAGCATTTTTTAAATTGGGAAGGTAAATGTGTGTTTGAGAATGAAGAGAAGATGATAATGTAAGACCTTTCACCTCATAACCCTATAAGCTTGTTTTTCAATACACTGAGAATCTGAATATGCAGTTGGTCCTTTAACCAGTTTCTATGGTTTTATAATACATGAAGTGCGGATTCAATGCTTACACGAAAGTTGCTGTTTTAGATATGTATTTTATACTCCAGGAAACGATTCAGCAGAATAACACCCAAATGAAAACATTTGTTAGATAAAGCACTGAACTCTAAACCTGCTACAATCTGACATTCACATAGGATCTATAAAGTGAGGATATGAATTTTTGTTGCTGTTGGGTGTAGTGTGTTAAAGTATTTGAATTAATTACCAACACTTTTGAAGTGGGACTTTGCCAACAAACATATGAAAAAATGCTCAACATCACTAATGATCAGGGAAATGCAAATCAAAACTAAAATTGCAATACCACCTCATTCCTGCATAATCAAAAATTAAAAAAAAACAATAGATGCTGGTGTGTGTTCTGTGAAATAGAACCCTTCTACACTGCTGATGGGAATGTAAACTAGTATAACCACTATGGAAAACAGTGTGGAGATGTCTTAACTAAAAGTAGAACTACCATTTGATCCACCAATACCACTACTGGGTGTCTACTCAGAGGAAAAGAAGTCATTATACAAAAAAGATACTACGCACATATGTTTATGTTGCAGCAAAATTTGCAATTGCAAAAATGTGGAACCGGCCCAAATTCCCATCAATCAACTAACAGATAAAGAAACTGTGATATGCCATACACATATACATTCCATTATATATATACATTCCGTATGATGGAATATATATATATCCCACATACATGATGGCATATAGATATATGATGGAATATCTACATATATACATATGTAGATATTCCATCATATACATATATGTAAATATATATAAATATGTATATTCCATCATATAAATATATATATGGTATATATGTATATTTATATTTATATTACATCATATAAGTATACATATATGATTATATATGTATATTTATATTTATATTACATCATATAAATATACATATATGATTATATATGTATATTTATATATGATTATGTATATATATATTTATATGATGGAACATACTACTCAAGAGGAATGAATTAATGGCATCTGCCATTAATGTTATTTCCTACATGAAAAATTTGATTCTCCAATGCTCAGGTATTGAAAATGAACATGGGCAGACAACAGCCAGAGAGGGATCCCATCAGCGCATCTGGGGCAGAAAGGACTGAGTTGGGATGTGTGTCTCCTTCTGCCCAGGAACAGGCAGAATCTGCATAGAATATTAATAGAACTAATTTAAAAACATTTAAAAAATTGTGAAAATAAAGCTGCATTTTCTGACATACATAAGATCATGTCTGAAACCCAAAACAGCCATATAAGTAAACACTTGGATTATAGACAAAATGATAGAGAACTATAGAAAGTATTTACAAATATTCCAAGTCGCTTTTTAGACGAATTTTAAAAAACTTATTATAAAATTTATGTATAAGAACAAAGAGCCATAAGTAGCTTCATCGATTTCCAAAAATAAAATTAAAAGGCCAAAGAGTTATTATATATCATATCAGATATTTATAAAACACACTATAAATGTATCATTTTAAAGCAATGTTATGCTGTTCTAGTGATAGACAAATGTACACATGGAGCAAAATACAGAGACCAGGATTTGAGTGCGTATAAGTAGGGACACGAGGTGCAATTGCCTCTCATTTGGGAATAGATAGAGTGGGACAATATTGGTAACACTGATCGGAGCGAAAGAGAGCTGATTTCTTAAATAAAACAAGGTGAACTATACTGGATTAAGTAAAGATAAAGTTATTACTTTTTAAGAAGGGCATGTAGAAGAACATTTGCATGTATTTGTGTTAGAGAGACATTTCTGTAATAAGACCGAAGAACACAAACCATATTTTAAAAACACTGAATTTTGCTGATTCAAAAATACTTTCTTTTTGAATCACCAAATGTCAGCCTTTCATAAATATCACTGTAAAACACTTTTGTATGAATTGAGCTCACTAGGTATTCATATCTATCATACTAAAAGAATTTGTAACGTAGACAATGACAAAATTCAAAAACAGGAAATGCATTAGAAAAAATAGGTTTGACTAAGCAACATACAGAAGAAACACTCTAAATGGATAATAGATATTTGGAGAAAATCTGATAAGTAAGTAGAGCCATGCAATTGAGACAATAATGAGTGTGTCCTCTCAGCTCAAATTAGCAAAAATCTTATTATTGGTGAGAATGTGGCAAAAATACTTGATTTTGATACAGTTGAAATTAGAATGATCGTTCTGGAGAATCCTTGATGAGATTAATATTCACATAGACTAAACTTTGAAAATTCTACCCTTTATACATGTCATAAAGTCCATAAGAGAAACTCTTGAAAGACATATTTTGCAGCATTGATTGTGGCATCAGGGATCTGAAGGCAATGTAGGTGGCCATTATTGAAAAAAATGGATGTGTAAACTGTAATGGATCCATACCATGTTATGTATTATAGCAGTGTACATACAGCAACAGGGACATTCTCTATATATGAGGCCAATAGACGTGGTTAAGAGAATATAATCTATAGCACAATAACATCTATGTAATTTTACAAATTTCTCACAGTGTTGTGTATTTCACAGATACACATATAGACCATAGTGTTTCTTGTTTGCTTTCAGATCCACTCTCCATTCTTCACCTTTCGGCTGCATTTCTGTAGTTCTCTTGCTAGCTGTTTTCTGGTTAGGTTTGAGTAATGGAAGCTCTGGTTGGAGGTGGTGAGGAAGAGAAAGAGAATCATAGCATTATGTCTCTCCTCTCCTCCCCTTTCCTCTCGTCTGTCTCCCTCCCCCTCCCCCTACTACTTTCTCCTTCCTTCCACCTTCCTCCTCTTTCTCTCCTCTCCTCTCTTTCTTTGTGCGGGCATTTTTTTTTTAGCAGTTGCCATATATTCTCCATTGTTTCAGCTTTTTACCAGACATGTCCTATTTCTGGGGCTCTAACTCCTGCAGAGTAGTTCCTGACATGGTTCTAGAACCTGCAAGCTTTCCCTGATGCTTGGATTCTGGTGAACATCACTCTTTCCCAGTGTCCTTCTGGCCCACTGGATTGTCGTGATCTCTTGCTGTCTTCTTTCCTAATGGTCTCCTTCTGCTAATCTCTGGTTAGCTTCACCATCTAGTTTGTCTTCTCAACGTTTTTTAAAAACTACTGGTTTAACTAATTGTATGTTTAATTCCTTACCTGAAATACTAGAGCTGTTTCTGTTTTCTAATTGGAATCTAACTGATATAGTATCAGATATTGGGAGTGTCCCAGGCAATAGACCCTAAAATGGGATAATGAAATTGGGAAGCTCATTCGCTTTAATACAGTGATAACTTCTTCACAGAGGGAAACTGAAATTATGGTAATTTGTGACAGTAAGAAGCATTATGAACAGAGGTGCTTGAGGAGAAACACTGGTGGAAAGCCAGTGTTTGGAAGATTAAGTAATGGCTGCAGATGTTCATCCTGGTAACTGTGATGCCTACAACCGACTGTAGCTGTTTCTGATTGTGATCGATGTTTATGAAAGAAAGAAGTGTGGGGCTATGTTCTCTTCCCTGCTCTCTGTCATAATATGGCATTCAGAGACTTTAATTATCAGCACATTCCACAGAAAGTCACACAGGTCGATGATATTGATAATATACAGTTTGTTCCTGAGGAGCAGCAAAGAGCAAGCTCCCCAGATGCCTTAAGAAGATACGTGACATCAGAGGAAAAGAGGAAAACACCACAAACCTCTAGTTCCCTGCCACTTAGGAAGCTGGGACATGTTGAGATACACTCTCCAGACTGAGACATCACTTTTGATTTTGGAGGTAAAGTATGCCGTACACTGTATGCTGATCCAAGGAATTTACTGAATAATGTGAGGGCTCCCTGCTGTTACCTAACTCTGTTTGCTTTGGCTTCTGTTGTTCATTGGGCTTATCATTGATAAACCGATTTCATTATATAAAATTCCCTCTGCTTGAAACACTAAAGGGACTTCTATTTTCTTGAATAGCCACTGACATATATACAATAAATATGCAAAGACATAATCTGTACAAATTATAATGAGTTGCTACATGGAGATAAAGACTAAAGAGAGTATTAAGGTAGAAGAGGCAGCTATAAAACAATACAAAAATGGAACTTGAAGAATTTACTATAAATGAAAGAATGCAATTAACTCTAATTATATTAAATGGAAAATATATATACATGAAACTAAGATCGTGTGAACTATTAAAGTTAAAAATATATTCTTAGTGGCTAAATTAGGACTAAAATCCTCATCTCTTGATTTGCAAGCTATTTTAATGATGCCTGCTCCTATTTCATACTTGTTTTCATTATTCTGCTGTTGTTGAGAGCTTCTTTCAAAGTAAAAAAAACAGAACATATTAAAATGCATACTGGAAAGCAAAGTCTTGAGGGTAGAAATTGTACACTTAAAGGAGAATAGTTATTATAAGAATTTGCATTAAAAACACAGGGCTAGATTTTTCACCCAAAGCTCTGTGGTTAACTTTTCTGTCTTTGGGAATTTCACAAACAACTTAAGAAGTTCTAGCCAAACCTTTGAGGTTTGCGTTTCCATAGTGTATGAAACAAGCCAAGAGCTGTAAGTGTAGCCAAATGAAACAATGAAAACCGCAAGACCTGCTGGCCTTGCTCCTCTTTCCTTTACTTGATTTTGAGTCCCTGGAGAAGAAACCACCTGAGCTGCATTTGTATATGGTTAAAGCTCTTGAGAACTAAGCCTCCCAGCTAATGGTTCTTGCTCAACTTGAAATAAAGGCATCCAAGTATTGAATACTAAGGAAGTGGAAACATTTTTGTTCCTATTATTCCTGTTGTTCTATTTATTTATTGACAAAGGAGCCTCTGCAGACATGCACAGAGTCACAGCGTACTTCTGTTTCCAGGAATTCTGGAGGGCACAGTGATGCATACCTCTTCAGAAATGGAATATGCTGGGCCCCACCAGCCAGCATAATAGACTGTATACTGCTTGAAAACATAGTTAATGTATTTTGTATTTCCTTTTCACTGCCTGGTAAACCTTTAGTATATTATCTAGTAAAAATGTATTTTTAACTCTCTGCCTCAATTTACCACCCTAGTCAGAGCTGTGCCGTACACCACATTTGTCTTATTCATCTCCAGCTTGCTAACATTTTACTGCTCTTCTCCAGCTCCAACACTTATTACATTGCATTAAAAATTCAATTTAACTCAGACTTATTAAGTGATGCAATTTCTGGAGCCTGATTGCTGGAGTTACTTAATCTTTTGGTGTCTCAGTTTCGTTAAATACTTTATTCTTCATAGGATTGTTGTGAGGTTAAATGAGTGTACGCACATGAAATGCTTACAACAGTGCCTGGCACGCCGGAAGTGCTCAATAAGTATTTGTTCCTAGTAGCAGTGGTAGGGCTCAGTATTAGGTACCAGAATAGGAAGAAAATGAAAAGCTCTGAGTAGCCTTAAGGATCAGAGCAAACACTTTTAATTGGTAACACTTGGTAACAGATCTGCCTTTCTCTTCATGGTCACTTTTGTTTGACATGAAAAACAAATAAATAAGCTCGAAGGCTGACATTTCTTGTACTCAGTAGAAGAGAGCTCTTGGAAAGCTGGACGCATTTACTCACTAACCTAGTCAATTATTCATTGACTCATTCAGTAATTATGAAGTTACCTACTGTTTCTGTGAATGCTGGCTAGTGTAATTCTAGGTATTGTAACAAACAAATTTCTAAATGTTAGTGCTCTAACAAAACACCACTTTAATCCTGGCTCATGCAGCAGCGCAATGTGGATGGTCCTGGTTGGAACACAGCTTTCCTCTGCATGGTGGCTCAGGGACCCAGGATCCTCCCATCTTGTGGATGCAACATCACCTTAGGCCTCAAAATATTGTGCTTCCCACCACAAGTTGGAATAGAAAAGGATAGACAAGATCAAGTTGCTCATTAATTACTTCGTTCTGGTGGAAGTGACAAATACCACCTTTCCCTGGCAAGACCCCATCTAGATGCAAGGGAATTGGGAAAATATAGACACTGCTTGGGTAACTGCTTATAAAAACCATATGTATCCTATAGAAGAGGGGGAACAAATTCTCTCTCTCTTTTTTTTTTTTTTTTTTTTTGAGACCGAGTCTTACTCCATTGCTGCCCAGGCTAGAGTGCTATACCGTGACGCGATTTCGCCTCACCGCCACCTCCAGCTCGCAGGTTCAAGAGACTCCCCTGCCTCACCCTCCTGAGTAGCTGGGATGACACATACATGCCACCACGCCCAGCTAACTTTTGTATATTTAGTAGAGGCTGGGTTTCACCATGTTGTCTAGGCTGGTCTCAAACTCTTGACCTCAGGTGATCCACCCACCTCGGCCTCCCAAAGTGCTGGGACTACGGCATGAGCCACCGCACCAAGCCTGAGGGAGAAAAAATTCTGCTGTATGATTAATTATCTCTTTTCTGTTGGGATACAGAGATAAATATAAGGCCTGCTGTCATTTATCAAAGTATGAGCAGGGGCACAAGCTGGAAACCCAGAGATGAGATTTCCTATTATGCCTGGAAGGTCAAGCAATACTTTAGGGAGAATGTAGAGACCACAGCTACCTCCTATATTAGCACAGGTCAACAATACAACAGAAAACATGTCATGTTTTTAAAAGGGACTATGATTTGCAGGGGTACTAAGGCAAAATAACTCGACGAGGCTGGAGTGTAGGTGTGGAGAACTGGCTGAGAGAGGAACAATATATTTAGTTAAACAATATTTTACAGGTGACACAAATTAATTTGTAGAAAAATCTCCCTGAAGACAGCGTGTAAGCCATTTGAAAATATTAAAGACTCTGAAGCCAGTTAACAAACAAAAAAATTTAAGTACCAAGACATGGGCACGATAAATTCTGAAGCAATTTCAAAGGAGTTTGATATTTTACCTCCTATATGATTGCTTCTTTTTTCTACATGTGATTTCTGTCCTATTTTGAATATTCTACAATGCAAAGACAAAAGCAAAAGTCAATTAAAAGTTTTATTATTTTTTTAGAGAATTATAAATTACTTTTTAGCCCTTTATAATTTATATCACAAAACAATAAAAATGGGGGTCAAAATGTACATACAGGGTACTGTACTCTGCATGGCGAAATAAGGATTCGCCATGCTGAAGACTCAAAGTCACAAATTCAAATACACACACACACACACACACACACACACACACACACAGAGACGTGCTTTATTGCATGGGCAACAAAATCAATTAGAAATTGAGTATAAAGAAAAGGAATATTTAGTCCTATTTATCTTTCTTCTGACCACTTACTTCCCTTACATATCCCATAGTTAATGTCCTAGTGATTGTAAATCCACTAGGAGATTTAGCTTACATGAGTAACCATCAACTACTCAATATTTTCTGGGAACTTGGCTGCCAATTGGGTTCATCAAATATTTGAGGGTTATTTTCAAAGACTCTGGGCTGTCCAGTGCCAAGCCATCTTTGGCCCAGAAACTTACCCTCGATATTTAAGTAGCTTCTTGCTAAAGAAAATTGAATCTGCATGTTTCTAATCCATTTAAAGTTAGATAATCAAAATGCAGTTTTAAGAAAACGATCCACAATCATTGTGGGAGAGTTTCTTCATTATTCCGTCCATTAAATGAAGATGTCTCAATTGTTAAACTTCAAGTTTGTTGCAAAGCTAGAAACCCTTAGAAACTGATTTTAAAAGTTGGCAGTCTCTATTCTCTTGTCCCTAAGGCATATAGTAGGTGCTTTGAAAGTTTCCTTTTAAATGTGTTTTCAGAACATTCTTGGAGCTTATTCATGTAGGACTGAGTTCCTTCCTTTCCACCAAGCCACAGTTCTTCCTCCTCTGGGAGTCTCTGTTGAATTCAAAGGAAGCTGCACAGGTGGAATGTCGTGATGGCTTCATGAGAAAACGTTTGGGACAGTTATTTCCAATTTTCTATCCAATATAATCTTAGATTCTTCTTCAGGCAAGACTGTGTTCAAAATTACTTCCTACCACAAGAATTCAAAATTTCATTGTGATTATCCTTGTGTATTGCTTGCTATCCTAATCAATCCTACATCAAGATGACCCTTTCTGAGTCTTTATTTTATGTTTTTTTCTTATAGAAACACAGAAAAACTAATGATGCTTGTTCAATCACCTTGTAAAACTTTAATCATAACTGTTATTTTATTTGAGATTATGTGGTTTCTTAGTTTACAAGTATTCAAAATGAAAAAGAAAGTATTTTATTTATTTATTTATTATTCATTTTCTGCAGACAGCATCTTGCTCTGTCATCACCCAAGCAAGGCTAAAGTGCAATGACACCCTCATAACTTACTGCAGCCTCAAACTCCTAGCCTCAAGCAATCCTCCCACTTTAGCCTCCCGAGTAGCTGGGATTACGAGCATGTGCTACCATGCCTGGTTTGTGAAGATTAATTATTTTACCACCATCATGTAAAAATTGCATTATTTCCTATTTCTAACTCCATTTATTCACTGAAAAAAATGTGCCTTTATTGTTCAGAAGTACTATTGGGCTCTATGGTAAATAAGATGAATATGACAAAATCATTAATTTACCATACTAAGCATATCATTGTCCAAATGTATTGTGTCTTTGTAGGTTCCATATCATTAATACATATTCAAATAAATTCTGTAAGTTTTTCATAGGAAAATTACTGACACTGTGTTTCTGGATTATTTAAAAAAGTTTATGACTCACGAAAAGTTGATATATCTTAATGGAACATTCAGACTGAAATGATTAAACAAAGTAACATCTGGGGTCAGACGATGTCATTGATCTTGCCACCGTATCTTCATCCAGCTCCTTAGCCACTCCCTCACTCTGATCTTCGTCACTCTTTTTCGTATCCAGCTCCTCCATTCCCCCACCACCAATGGGTCCATTGATCCTCTTCTGTCAGCCTTTATTTTTACAAACACATTTATATCGTGGCATTTTTCACTCCTCCTATACCAAATGTTAAAGATAGTTTTCGGTTTTCTTTCTACCAAAACTTTGAGCAGCAGCATTCATTCCTATTGATTCCATAACCATAGTAAAACACTCTCTTTCCTTCTGTAATAACACTTCATTCTGGCTGTCCCTTTATCTACGTAGCATTTATCAGCCTCTTACATTAGTTTTACTCCTACACCTGAGTTTCATCATTTAAGTCTTTTATGACAATCTAATCTAGCAGGTACCATTTTTAGAAATGATGACTCTGAAGATGCTTTATACTTACACAAATAATAAATGGCAGAGATAGATTTTTGACCCAAATCTATCTATCTCTAGAACTGGTGATTTTTAAATATGCACTTTGCTTACCTGGGCCATAATAAGGGTGGCTCCAGCGCTCACCTCTCTTTTCCTGCCGTAAGCATCTACTAGCTTTCCTTTTTTCCTTAGTGCTGCTGCCACCCATGAGTAATCTGAGTTTCGCTCATTCAATTTTTTTCTATCTCTTGATATTCCTGGTTTTGGGTAGCACATAGCTTTTCAGGCTCACCAATTTCTTTTTTCTTGTTGTTTTAGGACTTTACTGTAAATCACTGTAAGAAAGCAAATGGCACAACGGTGTGATTATTACAAAGATTAAAGAGTCTTATCATGTTACTGAAAAATGAAGATAATCTGCTTCCATACAAACTAGTGTTCATATTTCAATGCCAAGACGTTGAAACACATATGTTCTTTTATACAAATGAGCAAATTAAATCTGCTTAATAACTAATTGCATATCTCTTATATTGATTTCCATGAAGCTTATAAACAAATGCACCACCAACAGAAGTTGTAAAGTTTTAGACTTTTATAATTATTGAGAGGAAAGTCAAGCATATTTAATCTTTGCCAACTCTCTCACTTCCCCTCTATACCTTAGCTCTGTCACTTAGGAAATCATTGATATTTAGGTGTGATTGTACCTAATACATTCCCATACGTGTCTAACACCTCCTCTTTGCAGCCCCAGACTTCCTTATGCACAATCCTTTTGTAAAGTGTAGATTTATTCCCTTATGAACATTTTCAAAAAGGTGAGAACTGAAGTGTGAATGGTATTCACCTCACCAAAGCAAATGGAATGAAGCTGTTGTTAAGGTGGGTTAGAAGGGAAAAGAAGAGGAATAGAATGCATCTCTCCGTAACAAATAATTTGAATACAAAACATCTGAGCACTAATCTCAGATGCAGACCTGGTTCAAGCAGTTTGTTTTGCAGCTTTAATTTAGAGAGCAGTGGTTTGGTGTGAGTTAAGGACAGAGCTTGAAAAATCTGAATAAACAATAAAATAGGCCACTATCAGTGTACATAGTATAATATTCCTGCTAACAATGCATTTGTGGAAAAGACGTAAATGAGACTTCGCTCAGGTGACAAATCCACTTGGTTCTCTCATGCATGTAAGCACAATCTAAGACTAGCTGTGAGGGTAATTCCATTTTCAAATAATTTATTCATTAAATAATCTCTTCCACATCTTATTAAAACCCAATAAGCATAAGAAAATGAAAAAAAGAGAAAAACCCACTGCTATTAGACAATCAATCTCACTGATTTAAAAAGTAAATTGCATCACCACCTCCTTTCTCTTTTGCTATATTTTCAGTCCCTTAAATGAAAGGCCCGAGATTTAAGAATCCTTTTTTCTCTTGTGCTTCACAGAGTAATGGAATACAATAGATGTATAACAAATGTCCACTGTAATAAAAACAAATATTTTTACTGTTCAGAGATACTACAGAATCACCAAGTTGAGTAAAAAATTGGAGCAGCTTGATAGTGTGCTATCACAAATTTGAAACTGAAATTAATTGTTTTCTTGTTTGTTACATGAATTTTTTAAATGGCTAAGTTTGGGGTTAATTTTGACAGGTAAGTTTTATAGTTTGGATATACATTAAACGTTTGCTTTTAATTGAGGGCTTTTTTTCCCTTCAGGCCACCCAAACCCTTCTTTGTAAGAATATGTTTATGTCTGTGTGTTTTTTCCCTGTCACCATTTGCTGATACAGAATTTAATTTCTTCATTTATGGCCTAAAGTATAATATTCTGCCAATTGAAAGAGTGTTCACTAAATATGAAACAGGTATATATTTCAGATTTCCATTAGGAAATCCAAAACCTCCATGTTCCATTTGGATGCTGAATTTCACTATTTTGTCCCAATTCACTAGTTATAGATTTGTTTTCAGTGCAAGAAGGCATAAGACCAAAATCTAACAGAAATAGTGAAATTAACTCAGTAGGTATCCAAAATTCTATTTGCCTTTACCTTCTTATTAAGCTTACATAAAACTAAAATAGCTAGTGAATTTATTCCATTTAGTTTTCTTGAATGCATGAAAAATAATTATTTCATTCCTGATTTTTAAGAAAAAGAGGCAGGAGAGACAGATGCATGTGCGCATGCACACACACACACACACACACACACACACACACACACGGAGAGAGAGAAAGAATAATTTCTTAAAAATTCTAAATCTGGAAAGCAGTAAAACTCCTGAAGCCTTATATTTCATTTATTGCTGTCTTCATGATTAGGACAGCAGCTGCCAGCTACAAATATCATGTGTTCAAAGAATCTGAGGACCAGATCACAAAATGTCACTCTCCTAAAGTAAAATAATAAATTCATGGTGAAGAGATAAATAATTTGTAAAAGTAATTCACCCAAAGAGATAGTCTGTAACTTTGTTGTAAAGCAAGACGTTTGTGATTTAATTAATTTTAATTTATTTAAAAAATGTAGCCTCTAGGGGCATGGCATTTTTAATAGAATCTGGGTAGAATAAATAAAGAAAAGGAAAAAAATCAGTATTTTTATAGAATGATTGAAATGGGATCAAAATAATATTTGAGAGGCGTCAGCACTTAAGCCATTAAAAAGTTGTACTGTATAGAAGGAAAGATAATTTTCCAGGCTCTACCACAGCTTGAATAAAATATCACTCAAGACCACACAAATCCCTTTGCCTGGATTGCATGGTCAGCATATAATTTTATAGTAGAAAAAGATTCCGCAGTTTGCAAATATAATTACTTCAGGCACTAAAGAAGTATGTTGGAAAATTGCATTCTATGTGAAAAAATGATATTCTATTTCATAAACTAAAATTTCTTAAAACAAATAATAAGTATTATTGTTCTAAGTATAGAAAAATAAGTAAGAACACATTCTTTATATTGAAGAAATTTATAGTATAAAAGGGTGAAAAGAAAGGCACAAAGTTAACTCTACTATATGATGCTTGTTGATGTCCTTCTTGATAGTTTAAAGGCAGATGAGAGAGAGCATTGCTTCTGCCTGATTTTGCTCACTGAAGTCTTCCTGAATAAGCTGACATTTCAACTTCAGCAAATAGTCTTCTTTTCATGAGTTTAGTTAGCATAAATTGGTTCAGTTAAATTTTGTAAGAAGTAGATCACTGAATTAACCGTTTTCCCTTCTTTTATGAATTTAAATAGTAACATTGCACACTGGAAATGATTAGTTAAGCAAGAATGTATAAATAACTTTGCATGAGGCCCAAGAAATGTAACCCGGATTAAGTTAGGTGTCTTTAAACTACATCATATGCTACCTCAGTACTTTATTACAGTCAAGAAAATAGACACAATTGCATGTTGGTGTACACACACATACATACATACAAATTCAATTTGAAAACATTGAAAAGTGATGTAGATTCTGTTATTCTATAATGTAGAAGTTTTAGTTGAGGGATACAAAATAAATATAATAGATACACTGTAAATATTTTTAAAACTCCCCTCTTCCAGGTTCGAGGAGGGACAGTGGGGAGTGGGAAGTTGGGGAGAGATAGCATGGGGAGAAATGCCAGATATAGGTGATGGGGAAGAAGGCAGCAAATCACACTGCCACGTGTGTACCTATGCAACAATCTTGCATGTTAGTCACATGTACCCCAAAACCTAAAATGCAATAAAATAAATTTTAAAAAAGAAAAGAAATTTGAAAGATTGTCAGCATATGTGTGAATATAACCTGTTTACTAAAGATCCTATAACAGAATAAAACCTTACTTGATTTCTTAAGGCAAAAACAAACAAATAAACAAAAAACAACTCCCCTCTTAATTTTCTCTCTACTCTTAGTGTTTCTTAGCTACCACATCTTGCCTTTTATCCTTATATCTATAATATTTCTCTTGTCAGCTTATTACACAATTTTCATCCGTAATTCTGCAATAAATATAGAATCACAATTTAAAAATTAATCAAAGAATGACAATTTCTTGTTTAAACATGTTCCCAGAATCCATGTGTCTGAAACAAAATGCTGTGTTGGAAGGGGGGCCTACTGGGAGGTGTTTAGGTCCCGTGATACATAGTTTTCAGTGTGGTTTAAGAAATGTAACCTAAACTAAATTGAGTATCTTTAAATGAAATCATATCCACCTCATTACTTTATTAATAGTACTAATAGCTAATTAGTACTATTAGATTAATGCCATTATCAACAGGGCTCCTGGGCATGGGTTCACTCTCTTGTGCCTTTTTGCCCTCTGCGTTCCGTCATGTGAAGACATGGCAAGAAGACCTCTGCGGATGCTGACACCTTCGTCTTGGACTTATCCTCTGTAACTGTGAAAAATTTCTGTTCTTTATAAATTACCTTGTATTAGATGTTATACTATTTCACACAAATGAACTAAGAGAATAATATTAAAACCTCGTCCTTCATTAAAACATGCAGTTTATTTATGAGTCGAGCCTAGCCTAATGTGGAGAGACTTAACTCTTCTCTATAATTCTCAATGATAATGAAAAACAGCCTAGTTTTTCTTTTTATAAATGTCATCAGGAAATAGTAATAACTTTATTAGTGAAATGCTCGTTATGTATAAAGAACTGCAGGTACAATATCATTTGTGATTCTCACAACAATGCTGGAATAGGTTTTTCTTATTTTAACAGATGAGGAAACACCAAAAACTTAGACAAGAACTTAAACCATGCCTCTGTGACTCTAGCATCATGGCTATTCTGCTATGATAGTTTTACACAAAGCAGTAACAGCGGTATATTTTGAATATGTGAGCACAGGTACTTGAAAACATATTGGCCAAGAACAACATCAACACAAAAGTTTCTAAGGTCCAAAGATATTTGACCTCATATTCCCTTCCCTTAACCACCCCAAAATGGGTATGTTCATCTACATGCCAAAAGTAATTAATTCAGGAAGATTTCCCAGTTGCTAACTATTGTAGTGTCCAAGACAGTACCCATTGCTTTAACCTTGAAATCCTGTGGTTTTGAAGAAGAGTAATCTTTTCTAAAGTGACCTTTTAGGAGAAAATGGTCTTTGAACATCTGATTTCTAAAAATGTTACTCCATGAATGATCTACCACAGATACTCAAAGCATATGCCTTTAGGAATAAGTCTGTCAGCAGCCAGAAATAGGGCAAGTATTGGTGTATAGTGTATCTGAACCATATTAAAATGAATAATGATAAGTTTTTAAAAAATTGTCTGAAGTACAGAAACATGAAATGTTAACAGCAGGACACTTGCACAATTACAAACTTTTTGTGCTGATATATTTACACTCTTGGAGTTATTCAGATACGCAGGATGAAGAAATAAATTATATGTTGACACATTGATTTGATACATATATATATATATATATATATATATATATATATGTAGAGAGAGAGAAAGTTGTTTTTTATTGTATCTAGAAAACTTTTAGAATATCCTATGAGAAACATATATGTTTAAGACTTTTTTAAACAACCATTAAGGTAGTATCAGGAGCCTACAAACTAAGGAATAAGAAAAATAAAATAGGAATTATAGTTGATCCAGAATTTCATGATAATATCTGTGAGAATAATTCAAATAAATGTCTGACTAGCCTAGGGTAGATATTTACCTTAAGAAAGAGAATCACCTATAACAATTAAGAAGAATATTATTTGCTAATGAGCCATTGCCAAGTGGAAGCCAATAATGTAGTAATACTACATAGAAATTAAAAAAAATAAGTTACAAGCTTTTAATGCTAACCAGCAAGATATTCAATAATTTTTCTTTACTTCACAAATGTGTTATACTCTACAGAGAATTTACAGTTTTAAAAAGAATGATTGATATGTTGAATTTGAAAAAGTTCACATAATTTAGTAATATAACCTTCTTTTCTGTTATGATTTGAAGCATTTGCAGCTATAATGGCCTTTGAGTCTCTGGGATAAAGGCCTTAGCCAAAGCCATGGGTTGCCTATAAAGTCCCTTTTGACAGAAACTGGGATGGAATCCAGGCTCATTTCAGCAATATTTGTGAAAAGGAGGATTGAACTCAATATATTTGACCCAAAAGTGCATTTTTGGGGCTTGCACCATATTTATTAAAGCCTTGTGGCAGAACTAGAAGTTATTAAATGGGTGAGAGCTGGCTTATAAAGACACAGCTCTAAGCAGTCATAGTTCAATTCGACATATTTCTGCTGATCACCTACCTGGAGTCATATCCTAGGCTAGGAACTCATGATTATAAAACAGTGGCAAATATTCTCCACAGATTTGGGCAATTCACAATCTAATAGAGAAAGAAGGCATATATAAATAATTATAAAACATGGCACAGTATAACACATGATTGCAAAAGAGTACCCAGTGCAGCAAGGAATCATAGATATTGAAAAGATCAGGACTGCATTAATGAGGGAAGTAACATTTGCATTAGGTGCTGATAAAATGGCTCATGATCAATGTGTGCTGTGGGAAAAGGAAGGATGCAACTCCAGCTAACAAAGCAGTAAACACAGAATACACTGGAGGAACTGAAGTTAGCATTCCAAGAAGCAAAATTTTGGCTATTTTAACATACATATGTTTAGAAGAAAATATCAGAGTAAATTATTTGACACAAATTTAAAAATGATGCAAACTATTTAAAATTAATATGATCAGGTCACTGTTATTTATTCAATTGTAATTAGAAATATAAGTTGTCTATATGATAAGGAAGATCAGAGATTTGAAAATTAAATACAGAAGATTTGAAGTCACTGCTTCACTACTTACCAATCATGTGACCCCGTGTATTGGTAACAAATTACCTCAGTCTGTGACCTAAAACAACATACATTTATTATCTGACAGTTCCAGAGGTCTGGAGTCCAAAGTAGACTTATAAGGACTGTATTTCATCTGGAGATGCTAGGGGAGACTCTATTTCTTTTCCGTTTCCAGCTTTGGGGGACCATCTACATTCTTTGGCTCATAGCCTGTTCCACTGTCTTCAAAGCCACCAGTGCAACATCTTCAAATCTTCCTCCTCTCTGACTGTTTCTGTTGTCACAACTTCCCTGACACTGATCATCTTATAAAGACCTGTCTTATAAAGATCCATCTTACAAAGACCCATGTAATTACATTAGGCTTGCCCTGATAATTCATCATCATCTTCCTATCTCAAAATTTTTAATCATATCTACAAAGCTATTTTTGCCATATAGGGTAATATATTTGCATTTTCTGAGGATTGGGATGTAGACATATTTGAAGGACCATTATTTAACATACCATACGTGGACTTATCTATTTCCGAAAGCTTAATGTTTTTACTTATTTTAAAAATAACTATAACAGAAGATGGCTGAATAGAAACATCTCCGGAGTGCAGTTCCCAGCAAGAGCAATGCAGAGGATAAGTGCCCACTGCATTTCCAAACAAATTTTCACTGCCCACAGACCAGGAGATTCCTGGGCCGAAAAGCACCACGAGTTTTCAGCATGGCGGTTTCAGGGATCACATTAAGTTGAAAACTTTCTGCACAGAGAAGGACATTATCAACAAAGTGTGAAGACAACAACAGAATGGGAGAAAATATTTGCGAACTATCCATCTGACAAGGAGTTAATAATCAGATTATATAAGGAGCTCAAAAACCTCAATAAAAACAAAAAATTAATAATCTGTTTTTTAAATGGGTAAAATATCTGAATACATGTTTCTCAAAAGAATATGAATGACAAACAGGTACATAAAATGTGCTTAAAATAATTGATCATCAGAAAAATGAAAATCAAAACTACAATAAGATGTCATCTCATCCTAGTTAAAATAACTTGTAACCAAAAGACAGGCAATAATGAATGCTGGTAAGCATGTAGAGAAAGAGAAACCCATGTACACTGTTGGTGGAATGTAATTTACACACACACACAAATGCACACACACACACACACACACACATAGATTTTTTTTTTTTTTATGATCCATGTGAAGCCTTAATTACTCTTTGATAATAATCAAGCATTTATTTAAGCTGGTCCCTTCATTTGCTGACATAAGTGCCAGCCTATGAGCAAATTATGTCATTGTTCTTCTTTAACCTCCATTCTAGAAGTAACTGAGAGAAGGATGCAAACATTTCCCACTATAATTGTAGATTTATTTCTAGTTTTAGTTCCATGAATTTTCTTCACATATTTTGAGATTACTATTTGGTGCATACACTATTTCTTTTTCTTAGCAAGCTGGAAATTTTACTATGACATTCTGGGTTGTTGTTTTATTTTGTTTATTCTGCTTGGTGTTTGTTAGACATCTTTAATCTGTGACTTAGTATCTTTCATTATTTTGGAAACTAGCTATTCAATTTCTTCAAAAATGTCTATATTTCTTTCTCTTTTGCTTTTTCTTTGGAATTCCCATTCTATATAGACTTTCTACTGTATTTTCTGTTTCTTATTCTCTTTAAAACTTTTCCCTTGTATTACTCCTTGTTTCATTCTGGTAATTTTCTTCCCACACATATTTTAGTTTACTAATTTTTTCCTCAACTTTGGTAAATCTACTGTATAAAGTACACCTATTTGATTTTCTGTGCTGTTTATTGCATTTTATGGCTCTGAGTTTTCTGTTTGTTTCTTTTTTTTATAATTTAATTTTTTTAGCTCACATTAACAATCTTATCATTCATCTTCTTGAAAATGGTCAGGACTAGCCAAAGATTGCATCTGAAAATTCCATTTTCTGAATTTCATTTGCATTTGGTATTGTTTTGTGGACACTTTTGAGTGAAGAAACAAAGAGATCCAAAATAATCTCTTTCCTCTTCAGTTTACTTTAATAGTATAGTCTTTTACACTCCCTTCCCAAAGAAAGATACTTTATAATCATCTTTTTTTGGTTATTATTATTATTATTATTGTGAACTCTGAATTCACCAAGTTCTCAAACACTTTTTCTGGAACTGAAAGACATTTTAGGGGGAAATTTAGCCTCCAATTCTAGGTTCACATACTGATTTTTTGTGTTCACTTAAAGTTTATTTCTGTTATTTTCCCTGTCTTTTATTTCTCCAATACCTTCAAGCACATTTTTTAAGCAACAAATTTAAACTCTGTGATAAGAAACAATCCAATTAAAGAATAGGCAAAACACCTGAATAGACACCTAACCAAAGAACATACACATATGACAAATATGCATATGAAAATATGTTTAATGTCATATTTCATTAGGGAATGGCAAATTAAAACAGCCAGATACTGCTACATTTCTATTAGAATGACAAAAATCCAAAACATTGACAATACCAAATGCTGGCCAGGTATGGAGCAACAGGAACTCCCATTTACTGCTGATGAGAATGCAAAATGGTAGAGCCACTTTGGAAGACAGTTTGGCAGTTCCTTACAAAAGAAAACATAGTCATACATATGATCCGTCAATTGCAATTATTCTCCTTTGTATTTATCCCCCAAAATTAAAAACTTAGATCCACACAAAAACTTACACACAAATGTTACAGCATCTTTGTTCATAACTACTAAAATCTGGAAGCAATTAAAATTGGTAAGTAGGTAAATGGATAAATAAACTGTGGTACATCCAGACAATGGAATAGTATTCAATGCTAAAAAAAAAAAAAAAAAAAATCATGAAAAGACC
>NW_016107483.1:455238-488891 GCF_001604975.1 Cebus imitator | reverse complement strand
AAAAAAAAAAAAAAAAAAAAAAAAAAAAGTGAGCTCTCGAGCCAGGAAGAGACATGGACAACCTTAAATGCATAAATGTATATTACTGAGAGAAGACAACCTGAAAAGGCTGTATGATTTCACCCACATGACATTCTGGAAAAGGAAAAATTATGAAAACAGTAAAAAGATCAGTGGTTCTCAGGGTTTGAAGGGAGAGAAGGAGGAATTAATGGATAGGACATAAAGGATTTTTAGGGCAGAGGAACTATTGTATGATACTACAACGGTGGATACATATCATCAAATCCCTGTTCAAACCCACAGAATGTACAACACCAGGAATTAACCTCAATGTAAATGGTGGACTTTGGGTAATAACGATGTATCAATGTAGGCTTACAGTTTGTAACAAATATACTGCTGTGGCCTGGGAGGTTAGTACTGAGGAGTTTTTGTATGTATAGGAACACAGGGATGTGGAAACTGTACTTTCTACTCAATTTTACTGTGAACCTAAAACTGCTATAAAAATAAATTTTATTAATTTAGTAAAACTTGTGTCCCCTTTACATACCCCTTTTTTAAAATAGTCAAGCTTTCTGCCTGTCTTCAGCAAGGTGGTTGTTTCTAACTATCTGGTCTGTCACTATAGGAAGCAGTAGAACTAAGCTCTTTGTTGAATTGTCAAGAAACACACTGATACTACATGTCTGTTATGCTGTGAGATCTTTATAAGACAGCAACTCTATTCATTTATATTCTAAATATTGTTTCATAGAAATGAATCAACAAACATTTAAATTTGAATGTTAGCTATTCTCTGAATTTCAAGTAACTTCAGAAAGGAATTTGAATTTTTTTCTATATCCCTTTGCATAACTGGTTTTTAATCTTTCAACTTGTAACCATATGTGAAAGCTTGCATATCTTTTGCTGCCTCTTATACCATCTAGATTTTTCATGTAATTATGTCATCTATTTCTCATCAAATTGACCTTAGTTTTAATGTTTTTTTCCTAATTACCCCAACCCTTATTCTGCTCATCCACTGAACAGCTAATGCTTAGACTTATCTTCTCTCTACTTCATACTCATTTTTAAACCTGATAACTACACTAAGATGTTTGTAAGGTAAGGGTTAGAGGCGACTGTTTTCTTCTATATCAGCTTTTTTTAAAATTAGAGATTCTGATATAAGTTGATTAGAGAACTATCTAAAGAATATTAGCAATTACGTGTGAATTTTGGAGTTATATTCTGGTTGCTTAAACATCTGAAATCTAATATGCTTTCTTAAGGCAATTTTTATTTTCAATGTGCAGGGCATGTCTGAGAGTCTGTGAATTCGGGACAGGTTATAACTTGAAGTGGCAGGCATCATATTATGATTTAATATTTCAGGAATAAGTACTTGTTATTACTGTTGTTTTTAACTCACAACTCTAGTGAAACTTGTTAATGAGAAAGTTAATTGTTTTACTGGCTATATCCCTAGGGCCAGTGGTTGTTTTTATATTGTTGAGTCTGGTTGTTGTAAAAAGCAAGAGTAAGAAAACATGGCAAAGATATGAGTATCAGTTCCTTATATATTTTGAATATTAATCTCTTTTAGATATATGGTTTGCAAATGTTTTTTCCCACTCTGTAGATTGCCTTTGTATTCTGTTGATTGTTTCCTTTGCTGTTTGGAGCTTTTTAGTTTGACGTAGCCCTGCTTGTCTAATTTTGGCTTTGTTGCTTATGCCTTTGGTGTCATACCCAAGAAATCATTGCCAAAATTAATGTCAAGAATAATTTCACCTCTATTTTCTTCTAGGAGTTTTAGCTTTAGTTTTAGGCTTTCAGTTTAGGTCTTTAACCAATTTTGAATTTATTTTTATGTATAGTGTGAGATTGGGGCCCAATTTTATTCTTTTGTACTTGGCTATCCAGTTTTTCCAACACTATTTGTTGAAGAGTCCGTTCCAACTAATGTCTCTTCCCTACACTATTTATTGGTTACCTTGACTACCTTGTTACAGATCAGTTGATCATATATACATGAATTTATTTCTGGGCTCTCTGTTGGGAACTCTTACAACTCAATAGCCAAAACATAAATAACTTAATAAAAATGATGAAAAGACCTTGTATTAGTCCATTCTCACACTGCTAAGAAAGACATACCTGAGACTGGGTAATTTATAAAGAAAAAGAGGTGTATTGGACTCACAGTTCCACATGGCTAGGGAGGTCTCACAATTATGGCAGAAGTTGAAGAAGGAGCAAAGGCATGTCTTACATGGCAGCAGGTAAGAGAGCATGTGTAGGAAAACTGCCCTTTATAATATATCTGATTTCATGAGACTTACGCACCACCATGAGAACAGCAGGAGAAAAACTTGCCCCCATGATTCAGTTACCTGCCACTGGGTCCCTTCCAAGACGTGGGGATTATGAGAGCTACAATTCAAGATGAGATTCTTGTGGGGACACAGCAAAACCATATCAGACATAAATAGACATTTCTTTCAAGAAAACATACATATGTCAAACAGATACATGAAAAGATGGTTAACATCACTAATTATCAGGTAAATATAAACTAAAACCATAATGAAATATCACTTCATACCAGTTAGTATGTCTATCATCAAAAAATTAAACGATGAGTGTTGGTGAGACTGTGGAGAAATCAGAACCTGTCTACCCCATTGGTAAGTGTATTAGTCAGGGTTCTCTAGAGGGACAGAACTAACAGGATAAAAGTATATATAATGGGAAGTTTATTAGGGAGTATTGACTCACATGATCACAAGATGAAGTCCCACAATAGGCCATCTGAAGCTGAGAAGCAAGGAACCCAGTCCAAGTTCCAAAACCTCAAAAGTAGGGAAGCTGATGGTGCAGCCTTCAGTCTGTGGTTGCATGTCCAAAAGTCCCAAATCTCAAGAACTTATTTCCCCTGTATTATAGCCCTAAAATGTTTAAGAGAGTAGATTTCATATTGAGTGTTCTACACACACACATACACCATCCCCCCAAACCAAAAACAGTAAGATACAATAAAATTCTGGGAGGCAGTAGATAGGTTTGTTATCTGAGTTGTTATGACGGTTCCATGGGTGTATGCATATATCCAAACTCATCAAACTGTGTTAAGTTTGTGCCATTTTCAATATATCAATTATATATCAATAAAACGTTTAAAAAGATGTATATATAAGTAAAAAACTATTTCAATTTGTATTGAATGTCATGTTAACTTTAAATATTACATGATGAAAACATGAAATATCAAGTTGAGAAGGCAAAGGATTGACAAATATATTTTATCATGACAGGAAAAATCTTTCATAGGTTTAGGAAGGGCCTGTGAAGTTTTAGGAAATAAAATTAATTCTCACCTTTGAATCAATAGCTATCACATGGTAGTTCACTAGCAGGATAATCTTTTAAAACATAACTTATTTTTACCTAAAACTTTAAAAAACCAATCGTTTTGCAGGGATGTTTTAGAAATACATCACCATTAAACATGATTATAATAATCAAAGTCATCAGCAGGAATTTGTTATTGCATTATGTGCAAGACACTCAACTAAGTGCAGAGAAACATCATTTTAGATGTTCTCCTGAAATAATTAGTTCAACTTACATAACATTTTGCCTTTCCCTGGCTCAAAATGAAATAAGCAAATAGAAATATACGTAATGGGATGATTTAAAACTCTTGGAATACAGTCAACAATTATCTCTGAGAGGTAAGTCAATATGGTCTATTTTCTAAATTAGCTCGAGGCAGATTAAAAAATTAGCAATGAAGATATTGCATATTTAGGTCTAAATTAATTGCTCAGTGCTTTTTATGAAAAGGAAGAAATACAGATTCAAATTGTATATCAACTTAAGGAACACTTGCTTACCTAATTGCAGGGAACTTCCTGCTAGGTACACCTAAATGGGCAGGAACTGTGTATATAATTCCCAAATGTAGGAAAAAGTCTACTGGTATATTGAGTAATAATACGCTTACGCAACTTTGTCATTTTTCTTTTACCTTCAGATGAATAATCTAAAGCTAGAGTAATAAAACATTATCAAGTTTACCTGAGAGAAGCAAAGGATGCACATTTCTTATATAAAAATAATATAACTATGGACCACTCTAAAATTCAGCTATTGATATTAATGAACAACTAATATCTCTCTGATAGAATAGATCAATAGAGTGGGAAACCAAATCAATGATAACTCAGTTAAACAGAATGTCTGTTACATGGTTATTTTTATTTAAACAAATTTGTCCCCTAACTGCTGCATTTGGAAAATTGTTTTATTTATATGGGGAGGAAATCTTACAGACCAACCTACCTATTTCATTAAAAAAAAAATAAAAAGGCACATATTGTTCTTCCTGTATAAGGAAGGTCAATGGTCTGCCTTTTAAAGTATACTTACCTATCATTTCTCTGAATTGGAGATGTCTTTATAATTGTTTTGCCTCAGAACACTCATTTTTTTTGGTTATATGTATACTATACATCTGTAATTGGTAAACTGATTTTTAAGACATTGAAGCCTATGTTTTTTAATTTAAAAAATTTTTTTAGTTTTAATTTTTGTGGATGCAGAGTAGGCATATATGTTTATGAGTTACATGAGATAATTTGATATAAGCATACAATGCATAATATCACATCAGGGTACATAAGATCATGACTACCTAAAACATTTCTCTTTTGTGTTTAAAAAAATCCAATTATACTCTTTTAGTTACATTAAAATGTAGAATTAAATTATTTTTTACTATAGTCAGCCTGTTGTGCTAGCAAATACTTGGTCTTATTTATTTTTTCTACCTATTTTCTTGTACCCATTAACCATCCACTCCATCCCTCTGCTCCTCCTTTTCACTACCCTTCCCAGGCTCTTGTAAACATCCTTCTACTCTCTCTCCTGTGAGTTCTATTGTTTGATTTTTTAGCTCCCACAGATAACTGAGAACATGCAATGTTTGTCTTTCTGTGCCTGGTTTATTTTACTTAACACAATGGCCTCCAGTTCCATCTGTGCTGTTGCAAATGTGAGAATATCTTTCCTTTTCATGGCTGAAGAGTATTCCATTTTGTATATGTACCACATTTATTTTATTCATTCGCCTGTGTTATTTTGTTGTTGTTTGGTTTGGTTTTTTTGAAACGGCCTTGCTCTGTCACCCAGGCTGAAGTGCAGTGGTACAATGATGGCTCACTGCAGACTCAATCTCCTGAGCACAAGCAATCTGCTCACTTAGGCCTCCCAAAGTGCTAGGATTACAGGCATGAGCCATTGTGCCTGGCCATCCATTCATCTGTTGATAGACACTTAAGTTGGTTCCAAATCTTGGCTATTTTGAATAATGCTGCAATAAATATGAGAGTGTGGACATCTCCTTGATAGACTAATTTCTTTACTTTTGTATGAATAGCTAGGAGTGGGATTGCTGGATTTATATGGTAGCTATATTTTTAGTTTTTTGAGGGCTCTCCAAAATGCTCTCCATAGTGGGTGTACAAATTCACATTCTCACCAACAGTTTATGAACATTCCCTTTTCTCCACATTCTAGACAGCTTTTGTTATTTGCTGCCTTTTGGATAAAAGCCAGTTTAACTGGGGTGAGGTATTTTATTTTAATTTGATTTGCATTTCTCTAATGATGAGTGATGTTGAGCACCTTATGATATACCTGTTTGCTATTTGTATGTCTTTTCTTCAGAAATGTCTATTCAGAATTTTCACCCATTTGCAAGTGAAATAAATAGATTTTTTTTTCTATTGAATTGTTTGAGCTCCTTATATATGTTGGTTATTAATCCCTTGTCTGGTGTACGGTTTGCGAATATTTTTTCCCATTCTATAGGTTGAGTTTTCACTTTGTTTATTGTATACCTTGAGGTGTAGAAGCATTTTCACTTGATGTGATCCAATTTGTCCATTTTTGCTTTGATTGCCTGTGCTTGGAAAGTGCTGCTTGAGAAGTCTTTGCCTATGCCAATGTCCTGGCGAGGTTAGTCAATGTTTTCATTTAGTAGTTTGATAGTTTAAGGCTTTTAAGATTTTAATTCATTTTGATTTGATCTGTATATTGCAAGAGATAAGGGTCTAGTTTTGTTCGGCATATGGATATCCACTTTCCCCAATGCCATTTATTAAAGAGACTGTTCTTTATCCAATGTATTTTCTTAGAACATTTGTAGCAAATGTTCACTGTAGATGTTTGTATTTATTCAGGGTTCTCTATTCTGTTCCAGTTGTCTATGTGTCTGTGTTCATGCTAGTACCATGCGACTTTTGTTACTATATCTCTGTAGTATAATTCGAAGTCAGTTAATGTGATTTCTCCAGTTTTGTTCTTTTTCTTAGGAAAGATTTGACTATTATGGGCAAGGGATTGCATTTAATTTGTAGATTGCTTTGACTAGTATGGGCATTTAAACAATATTGACTCTTCAAATTTGTGAATCTGGAATGTCTTTACATTTTTTGGTATCCTCTTCAATTTCTTTCATCAGTATTTTATAATTTTCATTATAGAGATCTTTCAATCCTTCAGTTACTTCACTTTATTTATAAAGTGAATTAGTACTTTATTTATAGCTATTGTAAATTAAATTATATATGTATGTAAATATGTATATGTGTGTGTGTGTGTGTATATATATATATATATATATATATATATATATTTTTTTTTTTTTTTTTCTGAGACAGAGTTTCACTCTTGTTGCCCAGGCTGGAGTGTAATGGCATGATCTTGGCTCACCACAACCTCTGCTTCCTGAGTCTGTAATATATGGCTTTTATTATGGGTGAAATATGCTCTTTCTGTTCCTAATTGTTTTTCAGGGCTGTTATCATGAAGAGATACTGAATTTTATCAAACAATTTTTCAGCATCAATTGAAATGATTCTTTGTTTTCTGTTCTTCATTCTTTTGATACAACGTGTCACTTTGATTAATTTGCATGTGTTTAACTATCCTTGTTGCCCTGAGTTAAATCCCACTTGTTCATAATGATGGGTATTTTTAATATGTTGTTGAATGAGAATTTCTAGTACCACTGAGATTTTTGCATTAATATTCTTTATAGATATGTCCTGTAATTTACTTTTTTGGATGCATCAAAGTCTGATTTTGGTATCAAGGTAATACTAGCCACATAAAATGAATTTGGAAGTATTCTCTACTCCTCTATTTTTGTAATAGTTTGAGTAGGATTAATATTAGTTTTTATTTAAATGTTTGGTAGAATTCAGCCATGAAACCATCAGGTTCCAGGATTTACTGTGCTGGATGAGTTTTCCTAACAGTTTCAATCTTGTTACTTGTTATTGGTCTATTCAGGTTTTTAATTTTTCACAGTATAATTGTGATAGGCAGTGTGTATTTAAGAATTTGTTCAGGGTCATCCATGTCCCTACAAAGGACACAAATTCATCGTTTTTGATGGCTGCATAATATTCCATGGTGTTCTCACTCATAGGCCGGTGTTGAACAATGAGAACACATGGACACAGGGAGGGGAGCACTACACACTTGGGTCTGTTGGGGGGAAATAGGGGAGGGTCAATGAGAGGTGGGGAGTTGGGGAGAGATAGCATGGGGAGAAATGCCAGGTATAGGTGAAGGGGAGGAAGGCAGCATATCACACTGCCACGTGTGTACCTATGCAACAACCTTGCATGTTCTTCACATGTACCCCAAAACGTAAAATGCAATAAAATAAATTAAAAAAAAAGAATTTGTCTATTTCTTCTAGATTTTCCAATGTATTGCCATATAGTTGCTCATATTAGCCATTAATTATCATTTTGGATTTTGGTGATATTAGCTGCAATGTCTCTTTTTCATCTTTGATTTTATTTGAGTCTTTTCTCTTTTTCTTAGTCTGGCTAAAGTTTTGTCCATATTGTTTGACTTTTCAAAAAACTAACTTCTGTTTTATTGACATTTTTTATGTGTTATATTTTAGTTTTATTTATTTCTGCTTTCATTTTTATTATTGCTTTTATGCTACTAATTTTGGGTAGGTTTACTCTTTTTTTTTTCTAGTACATTAAGATATATGATTAGGTTGTTTATTTAAAGTTTTTATTCCTTTTCCATGTTGACATTTATAACTTTATATGTCCCTCTTTTTTATTGAAAAAGGGATCTTAAATCCGATAGGTTTTGTTTTATTGCATTCCCATTTTAATTTTCTTGAAGATAATATTGAATGTCCTTATTAACTTCTTCATTGACTCAGTGGTCACTCAGGAGAGTATTGTTTAATTGCACTGTGTTTGTATAGTTTCCAAAGTTTACCTTCTTATTGTTTTCTAGTTTTATTCCATTGAATCAGAAAAGATGTTCATATTCTTTCAAAGTTTTGAATAATTTAAGACTTGCTTTGTGACTAACATATGGTGTTTCCTTGAGAATGATTAATGTACTGAGGGGAAAAAATATGTATTCTGCAGCCATTGGATGAAATAAGTGTTTTGCAAATATTTGTTAGGGCCATTTGGTATATAGTGCATATGAAGTCCAAAGTACCTCTGTTGATTTTCTGTCTGGAAGGTCTGTCTAATGTTGAAAGCCAGTGTTGAAGTCTCCAGCTATTACATCGGGTCTTAGCTCTCTCATTAGCTCTAATCGTACTTCCTTTGAATATCAGAGTCCCCAGCGTTGGGTGAATATGTATTTATAATTGTTACATCCTCTTGCTGGATTGACTCCATTATTGTTATACAGTGATTATATTTGTCCCTTCTTATAGTTTTTGTCTTAAAATCTATTTTTTTTCTAAGTATCATGACTCCTGCTCTTTTTAGGTTTACATTGGCATGAAATATCTTTTAATATTTCTTTATCCTCAGTCTGTGTCTTTATAGGTGAAGTTTATTTCTTGTAAGCAACAGATTATTAGGTCCTGTTTCTTTTATTCTTTTAGTCAGTCTATGTATTTTGATTGGGGTGTTTAGTCCAGTTACATTTAACATTATTATTGATAAGTAAGGAGTTACACCTGCCATTTTGTTATTTGTTTTCTGTTTGTGGCTTTCTCATCCTATTTTCTTTTCCTCCTTTTTTTTTTGTGTGTGTGAAGGCAATTTTCTCTGGTAATGTGATTTGATGATTTGCTCATTATTTTTGTGTATGCATTGTAGATCTTTTGATGTGTAGTTACTATAAGGCATACAAATAGTATCTTACAACCCTTTATTTTAAGCTGATAACAGATTGACACTGTTTTAATAAACTAACATTTGAAAAAAGTAATAAAAACTCTACGTCTTAACTTTATTTTTTCTAATTTGTTGTTGTTTATATCTTTTGTACTAACTATATTTTGAAAAACTATAGCTGTTATTTTTGATTTGTTCATTATTTAGACTTTCTAATTAAGAAAGAGTAGTTTACACAACACAGTTACAGTGCTATAATATTCTATGGTTTTGTGTACTTACTTTTAACAATGAGTTTTGTATCTTCAAATAATTTTATATTATTCACTAATATCTTTTTTTCTGATTGCAGTTCTCCCTTCAGTATTTCCAGAAGGACAGGGCTAGTGTTGATGAAATTTCTAAGCTTTTGTTTGTTTGGGAAAGTCTTTTCTTCTTTATATTTGAAGAATATTTCACTAGACATACTATTCTATGGTAAAAGTTGTTCCTCCAGCACTTTAAATTTATCATGCCACTCTCTCCTGACTTGTAAAATTTCCACTGAAATGTTTGTTGCTAGATGTATTGGCAATTTATTCTACATTATTTGTTTCTTCTCTCTTGGTGCTTTTAGGGTTCTTTCTTTAGGCTTGACCTTTGGGAGTTTGATTATCAAGTGCCTTGAGCTAGGCTTCTTTGGGTTAAAATTGTTTGCTGTTCATATTAATATGTTTTCACAGTTATAATGATACAACCTGAGACTGCTTAATTTATAAAGGAGAGACTTAATTGATTCACAATTCCAAATGGCTGCCTCAACAAACTTACAGTTATGGCAGAAGTTGAAACAAGGCAGCAGGAAAGAGCACACACAGGAGAAACTGCCAATTTTAAAACATCAGATCTTGTGAGAACTCACTTGCTTTTGTGAGAACAGGATGGGAGAAATCCCCTTCCCCCCACCATGATCCAACCGCCTTCTACAAGGTCCTCCCTGATTCACGGGCTTTACAATTTAAGAAGAGATTTGGGTGAGGACACAGAGTCAAACCATATCTTTCTATTGCTGGCCCCTCCCAAATATCATAGGTTTTTTTTTTTTTCCACAGTTCAAAACCAGTCACGCCTTCCCAGCAGTCCCTCAAGGTCTTAACTTATTCTAGCATTTATTTAAAAGTTCAAGTCCAAAATATTATCTGAGACAAGGCAAGTCCCTTCCAACTATGAGCCTATAAAATAAAAAACAAGTTAGTTATTTCTAAGACACAATAGGATAGAGGCATTGGGTAAATGTTTTTGTTCTAAATGGGAGAAATTGCCCAAAGCAAAGAGCCACAGGACCCATGCAAATACAAAATGCAGTAGGGCACTCATTAAATCTTAAGACTCCAAAACAATCTCCTTTGACTCCATGTCTTACATTCAGGGCACACTAATGGAAGGGATAGGCTCCCAAGGCCTCGGGCAGCTCCACCCCTGTGGCTGTGCAGGGTACACCCCCAACTGCTGTTTTCATGGACTGGTATTCAGTGCCAGTTGCATTGTTCAGCTCCAGAATTTCTGCTTGAGTATTTTTAATTATTTCAATCTCTTTGTTATATTTATCTGATATAGTTTTGGATTTCTTCTCTGTATTTTCTTGAATTTCTTTGAGTTTTCTCAACACAGCTATTTTGAGTCTGAAAGGTCCCATATCTCTGTTTCTCTGTGATGGCCCCTTGTCTCTTATTTTGTTCACGTGGTGAGGTCATGTTTTCTGGATGATCTTGATACTTTTGGATGTTTGTTTCTGGGCATTGATGAGTTGTATATTTATTGTACTCTTCACAGTCGGGGCTTATTTGTACCTGTGCTTTTTTGTAAGGCTTTTAAGGTATTCAAAAGAAGTTGTGTGTTGTGATGTAAGCATCTTCTGCATTAGAGGGCACCCCAAGGCCAGTAACACTGTGATTCTTGATGGTTTTAAACAAGATCTGGGAGAATTCTCTACATACTAGAGACTCTTGTTCTCTTTCCTTACTTTTTCCCAGAGTCTCTCTATTTGTTCTGAGCCAACTGGAGCTGGGTATAGAGTGGCACAAGACTCCTGAGTTCACCTGCACCAGGACTGTACTGGGTCAGCTCTGTGGCTAGCACAGCACTGGGCCTCACCCAAGACATGCTGTAATTACTCTCTGGCTACTACTTAATGTTTGATCAAAGACTTTTGGCTCTACAACCAACAGGTTTCAAAGCCAGCCAGGTCTCTATCTTTCCCTTTAGGATGGTGAATTCCAACAGGTCCAAGTGGGTCCAGAGTTGCTTTCCAGAAGCCAGGGGCTAGAGTCAAACACCTTAGACATCTACCTAGTGTTCTATTGTAATTCAGCTGAGCAGGCCCTCAAACCACAAGATGCAATGTTTCTCACTCTTCCTTCCCCTTTCCTCACTCCATAAGCACTGCCACCGCAGGCCCACAGCAAGTACTGCCAGACTACCGCTAATGTTTCCTTAAGGCCCGAGTGCTCTTCAATCAGCTTGTGGTGAATACCGCAAGGCCTGGGGCTCCACCTTCAGGGCAGTGGGTTCCCCTCTGACCCAGGGAAGTTCCAGAAATGCCATCCAAGAACCAAGGCCTGTAGTCTGGCACCCCAAGAGCCTGTGTTCTACCATGCTGTGGCCAGGCTGATACCTAAGGTGCAAGACAAGCTCCTCGTTACTTTCCCCTTTTGTTTTCTCAATCAGAGGGAGCCTCTCCCCATAGCCACTATAACTGGCAATGTGCTGAGCTCCACCTGAAGCAAGCAAGTCTCCGAACCTCACCCAAGGCACATAGCATACTACATAGTTATCCAGGGCACAAGAGCTCTTCAGTTAGCAAGTAACGAATCATGCCAGGCTCGTTTTCTTTAAGCAATGGTTTTCTTTCAGGCCCAAGGTGTGTCTAGAAATGTCACCTGGCAGTTAAGGCCTGGAATGGGGCTTCATGACTCTGACTGGTATCCTATCCTGCTGTAGCCAAGCTGGTATCCAAAGATATAAGACAAAGTCTGCCTTATGCTTCCCTCTACCCTTTTCAAGAAGAAGGAGATGGGTTATTTTTGGAGCCACAACTTGTGCAGCCTAGGGTTGGGGGAGGTGTGGTGCCAGCACTCTTTTACCCACTATGGCTGTGTCTCAGTAGGTTGTGTGCCCCTCAAGTCCCCTGCCTCTGAGCCCAGTTCAGCGCTAGGATTTACCTAAGAGTTGCAACTCTTGTGACCTAAACTGCCTATCAAGTTTATGTAGGGCCCCAGGGCACTTCAGCTCATGTTGGCAATGCTTGCAGGAACTTGTTTCAATGGCTGGGACGGGACACTGCTCTCTAGCTAGGTGTGCTTTAAATGTTTCCTCTGTGGGCAGGTGTCAGCTGAGTTTGTTCCAGTTTTGCTTTCTGCTACTACAGGGCAGCACTGAGTTTAATGCAATGCCTTATGATTCAGTGCTCTCCCTCACTCTCTCTGCACCATGCTGCCACCGCTGGGGGTGAAGGGAGAGTTGTGTCAGAGACTCAGCACTGTTTTCCCTAACCCTTCAGTGCCTCTTTGAGTAATATGAAGTTAAAACCAGTTCTCACTTGATTTTTAGATCTTATGAAGGTTCTTTATTTGGGGTAGATACTTGTTAAATTGATGTCCTTGTATGGAATGGTTGGTGGAGACTTCTGTTCTGGCAACTTGCTCAGCCTCCTCTTTGAATATGTGATTAAGTAACCGATAAATACTCTTTCTAATACTAAGCTTGATAAACGGAAGAACCATGCTTAACTGAGAGAACATTTTCTCGAACATTAAAATGAGTTTTCAAAAAATAAAATACATTCATCTCTTGTTATAATCTGTGTAAACAGGCATAAGTTTTACAAAGCAGTGGTGGAAATAAAGCAGAGACAGAGCGAGAAAGACAGTTGTATACATCTGATTATTAAAAACCAACACAAAATGGTTTTCTTTTTAGAAATATGCTAATTAATAGTCTTTTATTTTTAATCTAGATTTGTTTGCCTCTGGAAGGAGGACACTATGAAAGGCAAACCTCATGAATATCACAATAAACAAAAGGTCTGGAAAGTAAGGATTTGTCAACTGATAATGTTAATAATGCAGTGATGTGCTCAGAAATTGAAATCGCCGGAACTTGGGGCAGATTTCAAGACTATTGCTGAAAGTGACACAACTGTAATAAAATCAAAAAAGGGGTTTATTACTCCTACAAATGGGGAAGAGATGCCTGTCTCTTCTCTTGTTATTTCGCTAATATCTTGATTACCCATTTGGAAGTTGGTGAGTAGAGTTGACAGCAGAAGGGCAGGAGTATGGACATTATATATGAAGTAGAAAGAAATTTTCTGAGTGTTCTAGAAATTTATACAACATTTTCATGAGACCATTATCAATTGGATCCACAATGAAAAATATATCAGGCACAGTACCAAGAAGGTTTTTTTTTTTTTTTTATTTTGGCCTGTCCTTCATCACACAAGAGAAAAGTGATTGAAGAAACACCTTACTTGTCATTATGTATCCCAAAATGAAAAGAAAGGGAATCTTATTTTCCTTGTTTCTTCTTTTATGATTTAAATAGTTAATAAGCTACATATCAATATGGGCCACTGCTTGTAATAATGTTATAGTCAATATGAACTAAAGTACAGAAATGATCATTATAAATGTATATACTCATATACATTGTGTCTATGTATCTATATGTCACCTCCCTGAATGATGTTGAGCTATACTTCTTACAGCCAATTAGTTCAATTAGTTTGCCTGTATTTAAATAAAATTAATGCATTACAAAATTATGGCAAGAGGTATTTTTAATTGCGATATAAGTTATATCTTTAAAACTTTCAGTTCAATAAATTTAAATACATGTACAATCCCACATAAAACTATCTCAATCAAAGTATATAAAATTTTATTACCCTGAAAGTTTCTCAACTTCCCTTCTTCAGTAAATTCCCAAACCTAACCTTACATGTGAGCATTTTCATTTTCATTATTGTAGATTTATTTGACTGTTGTAGAACTTTCTATTAAAAATATACAGTATTTATAATTTTCTGTCTGTTTTCTATTGTTCAGCATGATATTTTGAGATTGATTCATAATATTTTATGAGCAGGAAGTTGTTCCATTTTATTGCTGAGTATTACTGAGTAGTATATGAACTTATCATTGGAAAGAACTTGAACATTATTTCCTTACAGAGTATTTTCCCCCTAATTTAACTTAACAGGAAATGAGGATAACTGAGTTTCAGTCCAAATTTTAAAATTCATCCATTTGCAAATTTGTGTGTGTCTCTTCATCAAGCTAGATCTCATCTTCATTTGTCTAATTAAAGAGCAGTTTTAGATAATTGTGAATCTATTTGACCTCAAATATTCTATTTCTAGCTCATAGTTGTCTATCAGTTAAATATTAATTTCATTAAGAACTATCTCTAGATTACTAGCAAATTCATTCATCTTATGCCAATGAGGGGCATCTTCAACTCAGTTCTCAATTGCCATGGCAATAAAATTATGCTTTTTTGTCTTCCTTAGGTTAGCTTTTCTTTTCTTTCTTAACTTTTATTTAAACTCTAGGGGTACATGTGCAGATTTGTGATATAGGTAAACTCATGTCATGGGGGGTGCTGTACAGATTGTTTTGTCACCCAGGTATTCAGCCTTGTACCCCTTATTTTTTCTGATCTTTGCCTTCCTCCCACCCTCACCCTCCAGTAAGCCCTAGTGTCTATTGTTCCCCTCTTTGTGTCCACATATTCTCATTGTTTAGCTCCCACTAGTGAGTGACAACATGTGGTATTTGATTTTCTATTTCTGCATTAGTTTGCTAAGGATAATTGTTTCCAGCTCCTTCCATGTCCCCGCAAAGGATGTGATCATTCCCTTTTATAGCTCCATAGTATTTCATGGTATATATTTTCTTTATCCAGTCTATCAGTGTTGGGTATTTAGGTTTACTCCATGTCTTTGCTTTTGTGAATAGTGCTGCAATGAACATATGAGTGCATGGGTCTTTATGGCGGAATGATTTACATTTTGGGGAGTATATATTCAGTAACGAGATCCCTGGGTCAAAAAGTAGTTCTATTTTTAAGTATTTGAAGTATCACCACAGTTTTCCACAATGGTTGAACTAATCTACATATCCTCCAACAGTGTATAAGTGTTCCTTTTTCTCCACAAACTAAACAGCATCTGCCATTTTCTGACTTTTTCATAGTAACTACTCTGACTAGTGTGTGATAGTATCTCATTGTGGTTTTAATTTGCATTTCTCTTAATGAATGATCAGTGAAGTTGAGCTTTTTTTTCATATGCTTCTTGACCACATGTATATCTTCTTTTGATGTGTCTATTCAAGTATTTTGCCCACTTTCTGATTTTTTTCTTGTAAATTTTTTATGTTCCTCATAGACACCAGATATCAGATGTTTGTCAGATGCATAGTTTGTGAAATTTTTCTCTTATTCTGTAGGTTGTCTGTTTACTCCATTGATAGTTTATTTGGAAGTGCAGAAGCCCTTTAGTTTAATTAGATTCCATTTGTGAATTTTTGCTTACAATTACTTTCAGCAACTTGTCTTAACAATCTTCAGTTTAATTAGATACTATTTGTCAATTTTTGTTGCAATTGCTTTTGGCACCTTCTTCATAAAATCTTTGCTTGTTCCTATGTCCAGGATAGTATTGCCTTGGTTATCGTCCTGTATTTTTAGAGTTTCAGGTTTTAAGCCTTTAACCCATACTGTGTTAATTTTTGTATGTGGTGTAAGGAAGGGGTTCAATTCCACAGTCTTCTTCATATGGCTAGCCAATTTACTCAGCACCATTTATTGAATAGGGAGCCCATTCTCCATTGCTTGTTTTGTGAGATTTGTTGAAGATGAGATAGTAGTAAGTATGCAGCCTTATTTCTAGGCTCTCTATTCTATTCCATTAGTCTATGTATCCATTTTTCTATCAGTATCATGCTGTTTTGGTTACTTTAGCACTGTAGTATAGTTTGAAGTTGTATAGCATGATGCCTTTAGCTTTGTTCTTTTTGCTTAGGATTGATTTTAAGAATTCCTTCAAAGGAAGATATGATTTGAATCTGAGAATTACTCCTATTTATCTCTCACTAATTGTTGTGTTATTTTTAGTTTTTACTAAACCAAACATTGGTTAATTTGAAATATACCTTATTAATGTCTGTCCAAATTCTCAACAGTCTTTAAAGATGCATTTACACTGTTACTTTTTTTTTTTTTAAGACAGAGTCTCACTATGTCACCCAGCTTGGAATGCAGTGACATCACCCAGCTCACTGCAGCCGTCGCCCCCCAGATTCAAGTGAGGCTCATGCCTCAGCCTCCCATGTAGCTGGGATTATAAGCACGCACCACAGCACCAAACTAATTTTTTATATTTTTAATATAGACAGGGTTTTGCCACGTTGGCCAGGCTGGTCTCAAACTCTTGGCCTCAAATGATCTCCCACTTCGGCCTCCCAAATTGCTGGGATTATAGGCATGAGCCACCACTCCCAGCCCACATTTGTTACCTTTTCCATAACGTTTTTCTAACCACTCAATCCAGGAGTGAATGAACCTCTCTAACCTTTGAAATCAGATTGCATTTTGTATTATTCTTATGTTTTTAATATCATCCATTATTTATTCAAGCACTACTGCATGTCTCAAGCCTATAATTAGTGTAAGGGGTATAATAATGAGAAAAAAAGAGTCTCGAACATTATATGCTTATATCCCAGCATTTCACCATGAAGCAATTATTCTGACTTATAAACAAGATCTCCGAAAAAAAATTGCTGATGCTGTTATGCAGCCACAATAAGCAGATCTAACCTAGTCTTGGGTGTGTCAGTAGGAGATCCTATGAGTATGTGATGTTGAAATTGAAGCCTGAGAATGAGTTAATGCTCTAAAGGGCTGTGTATGCATATTGGGTGAATGTGTATTAGTCCATAAGTATGCATATTTGTGTGTGCACATGTGTTTGTGTCATGAGTGATGGTGATAGGGGATATAAACCAAGTGAATTAATTTCTTGGCATAGGTACCTGCCTTACATGCCAACATCATACAGTTTAAAAACTAAATTTTGAAAAGCAAGGGAGAGAAATTGTGGGAAGATTACACCGTAAGTGGCAAGTACAAGACCCTGTAGAATATTACAGACCATTTTTAGTGTTTTAGCTTTAACTGTATGAACTATACATAGAGCTTTAAACAGAGATTAAAATTGATCAAATATCTAGAGTTAGAAGAGAATTTTGGACTGAATGTGCAAGTTAGAAATCTTTAGTTGACATATGAGGAAGGAAACTTTGTGTGTTGATGAGATGCCTGAGCACAGTGTTGGAAATGAGAAGAGGTATCAATTCTGATTTTAGAATCCTTAAAGTAACAATTTCCACATTTAAATGTATTATAGATATTTATAGAAATATATCATTACCTCCTGTTAAATTATAAGACTTTGTGACTGAATCAACATAACAAGGCTAATGGGGATTACCTCCTAGATTTTATTTAACAAAAAAGCTCTATTTCTGCTGAGGTTGAGTGAAGGCAGGATGATAAATATCTAAAACTATGTCCCAGGTTGCATTACTTGCAAAATAGACTTTGAGCAGAAATTTGTGCTTAGGAAGTTTACTGGGAAGTACTGAAAATCACCAATTAAAAGGGGGAAAAATAAGAATCAGGCACAGGGAGGACTGAGCTAGGAGGAGTCATACAACCCTCAATTGATCCCCCAAAGCTCTGGAACTTGAAGAAAGCAGGGATTTTCTTAGATATAGGCTGTCCCCAGGGAAAGAATTTGTCCTTGGGAAGGTGGATCTTCTCAGTTGAGCACAATTCCTAGAAAGAGACACAGTTGCCAAGATCAAGGGGAGAAATAATATGTCAAGCCTAAAAGGATAATCTAATGCAACAGGTTATTAAGCTTGTTCTAGCTAAGTATCACAGAAAAATAAATGGCAGAGAGATTAAACAGTGGTGGTAGACAAGGTTTTTGGGGCTCTGAATATAGTTACTCTTGAATTATTACCTCCTGTGTTTTTCGTATTATCAATTACAAAGGTCTCCCACCTACTTCTTTCGTTGTTACTTCTTCTACTTCTTTTTTTTTTTTTTTTTTTTTTTTTTTTTTTTTTTTTTTCAATTTGCATCCAGTTTATTCTAAGAATTTAGCATACTAGGGAGTTGCTGTTTGAATCAATCTCTCGGACTCCAGAACTGGTGTTATTTTTGTTACACCACATTGCCTTTCAGAATTTCTTTCAGCCCTAAAATTCTCTCTTACCCCAATTTCTCCTCATCTTTTTTGGTCATCTCATTTTAGCTAATGGTTACAAATGTTTGCTGAGTCAATTTTCTAGGGGTTTCTGCTAAGTACTTCCCACCTTAATATCCTCTATATCCAACTGATCACCACATCTTGCTGCTTTTAACTCCCAAATATCTCTTGAATCTGTCCCATATCTTCTATCTGTGACCCTCATTTGAGTTATCATCTTCTCTTGCTTGAATAAATGAAGTAGCCTCCAGACTGGGCTCCCGAACTCCAGCTTCATCTCCCTCCAAGCCATCCTTCACATCATTTGCTAGACTGATGCTTCAGAAATACAAATCTAAGCATATTACTTTAATACAATTTTCTGGAATGCAGAATAAAGTCATTTATACTATACGAATGTTTTATCTCACCAATTTTGCTTCCACTGGTCCCACCGTCCTCTCCTAACAATACCCCTGAGTGACGGTGCCTTCCTGTTTTCATCTTTTGTGTTTTTTTGCAAAATAATCTTTTTCATCTGTTAGATTGGATATTATGGCCATCATCATGTTTGGTATTTTAGCAGAAATCTCCTATGTTGCTTTTTTTTTTTTGAGACAGGGTCTTGCACTGTCAACCAGCCAGGCTGGAGTACAGTGGCATGATCACGACTCACTACAGCCTGAAATTCCTGGATTCAAGTTATCCTCCTGCTTCAGCCTCCCAAGTAGCTAGGCCTATAGGCATGCACAGCCATGCCAGCCAGTTTATTATTTTTTGTAGAGACAGAGTCTCCCTGTGTTGCCTAGATGGTGTTGAAACCCTGGGCTCGAGTGATCCTCGCACCTTGGCCTCCTAGAGTGCTGCAATTATAGGCATGAGCCCCTGCATAACTTATTTTCTAATGAAATATGTCACATTGGTCAGAATACATATAGGAAACAACCAAAATAGTAAAATTTATCCTATAAAGTTGTCAAGCCAAAAATAGTTGTGTAAGATGACTGGCAAGATGCTTTATTAAAAAATATCTCTAGAAGCCTTCTTTTCCAACTGCATACAGTTGTTCTGTAAAGTGATTCAAGATCTTTGAAAATAGATTATAGTTATTAAAAATGTGACTTCTTTTCAATAAGTTTTCCTGTCAGCAATTAATATACTGCTTTATTATTATTATACTTTAAATTTTGGGGTAGATGTGCAGAATGTGCAGGTTTGCTACATAGGTATACACGTGCTGTGGTGGTTTGCTGCATCCATCACCTCGTCATCTGCATTAGGCATTTCTCCTAATGCTGTTCCTCCCTTACCCCCACCCCTCTAATGTCCCTCCCCTAGCCCCTGGCCCTCGACAGTCCCCGGTGTGTCATGCTCCCCTCCCTGTGTCCATGTGTTCTCATTGTTCAACTCCCACTTATGAGTGAGAACATGCAGTGTTTGGTTTTTTGTTCTTGTGTCAGTTTGCTGAGAATGACTGTTCCAGGGATACAGAAGAAAACCAAATTGAGGAACGGAACTATCAGAAAGCTTGTCTTCTGAAATCTTCTGAGAAAGAAATACGAAATTATAAGGATAATGGCTACAGCAAGGTTGTAAAACTGAAGACTGTCTCACAGGTGAGCACTGTTAGATCTCTTACTCTTAGTGAGGGAATTAGGATGGACAATAAGGTTTCTGAGAATCAGATGAATTTAGCATGAGGCCTTGATTTGACTTTAATGGCAAAATTTTCCCACGTGTGTACTAAACAATGCTGCTTCTTCAGGGTTGAAAAAAAAAAAACTCAAATGATTTAGGCATCCAAGCATTGCTTTAAAAAAATGTTTCTTTGAAGATAATGCATCTCAGAGAAAAGGATGGGAACTCAATATTTAGAACCCTGTCTCCACTCAGTGCCATGCTTTGTCAGCAAACTGAGTTTAGATCTTAGCTTAGTTGTTTTTAATTGCGACTACATGGGCAAATATGCTATTTTCTCTACTATGCCTTTGGAAAAAAACACAATTAAAGTAAAAATATGGTCTCATTGCCAGAAGTCAATGTAAAGAAGTAAATTTCCATCGTAAATGTTCCTCAGTGATGCTTGGCAAAAGCATTCTGTAAAGTCAAATTCTTACTTCATAGGTAATATTTCAGTTCAAATATTTCCGATCCAATTGATATTACATATTTCAGAAAGCCATTAAACCAAAAAAAAAAGATGGAAAAATTTGGGCGCTAGATAAATAAGTAGATTATTGTCTGGAAGTATCGTTTACATTATTATTCACAGCATTATTTACACGTAGGCTGCTGATCAGTAGTGACCCTCACTTTGATGTGATGCAATTGTCATTGGTATTGAAGAGAAGGAAAAAACAGCTAAATATATGAAAGAGACCTATATAGATTGTGCTACTTCAGCATGCTCAGATCTGAAGGGCTGTCAAGTTTCAACTAAGTAGTGTGCCTAATTTTGAATTTAGTTGATCAATATAGGTTATTGTCCTAGGCATGACTTTGGGGTACAGCTGGGGATCTGCATGTTGCAAAGGTGAAGTTCAAGTTTGCTTTCCTATCCAGATAATGTAGCTAGATAAATATCTGGTTTAAAAAAATAAGAAAGAGAAGAAAACAAAAAAGAGGTAGATTAACAAAATAACAGTTACACAGCAGATACTGTGGGCAAGAAACTGAGCTAAGGGCTTTAGAAATAAAGAGCAATAAATTAACTAATTTCATGTTTATAACAATTCCATGAGGTGGGTGTCATTATTATCACCAAATGAAAATCAGATATTTGAGGCACAGAGAGGCCTATATACCAGGAACAGCCAGAGTTTGGACTCAATGCAATCTATATTGAACCCCACACAGAGTTTAGGATTCTAACCACTACATTTTTGAAAGGTAAGTTCAGTTCTCTTAAATCAAAATGTGAATATTTTGTTCCCATTTCTATCCCACTTCTCAACCCAAAGTAGGAAATACTCTAGTTATATTATAGTTATATTTTTATAGTTATATGTAGAAAGACTATAGTTATATTCCAACTTATCAAATAATTCAAAAAATTACACGGAGAATGTCTTCTCTGTAGTGGCTTTGCTCAATGTAAAGCTCAGAAATTTAGAAAATCTTTTTTCACTTCTCTTGAATATATATAATAAAATTATTTCTATAAATACATATTTTGTCAATTATAGAGTGTAAAATGATTCTTATAAATTCAATGAAAAAAAGCAATTCAATGCCTAGAAAAATTGACTATTTAGAATATGAAATAATTTATAGTAACTATAATTTAAATTCTTAAAAAAGTATTTTTCATCAGATAAACGTAAGTTTTTCCGTAGAGCAAGAGTCTTAGCCAAATGATGTATTTGAAGAGCATGTCATGCTCCTATTTCATTCTTATAGTCACTTTGCCCTTTTCTTAAGATGTTCTAATTATTTCCGACAATCCAGTTTCTTATTTTGTCATTTAGCTCCTTTTTCCTCAAGTTTTTTGGTGAGATAAGAGGCAGTCTGAAATTACAGCTAATGCAAGGACCCATGCTGAGTACAACCACCTTCCTGCTGCTCAGAGTGGATCACAGGGCTACCAGTAGAGACCTTGGTTTGTCTCACTCTGCAAAGGTTTTCTTCTTCCAAGTTCAGTATTTCAAATCATCACTAATAGCAGTGTGGTACATATGTAGAGTCCTTTATATTTATTATACTTTAAAAATATTTTACTTTATTTGCATCCAACGTTGAAACATAGTCACTACTTCCAAGGCAAAGCACTGTTATTTTACTAATTACATCTTTAAATGTTATCTCTCATTTTTAGTTAATTCCTTAATTTTAATTTATAACTTTATGAAACTTTGCATTTAGGTGGATATGTCATTTTAAAGTCATATAATTTTCCCCATTTATAAAATAATTTTATTGGCCTTGTTGTCATCTCAGTCTCTCTTTGTATGTATTTTTGACATAAAGACCCATCATTATCATTCTGACCAATTATTATTTTTTTAATTAGTGCTTCTTATTGAGCTTGTCAATATGACATATATATATATATATGACAATATATATGTCATACCTGCTCTCCTTATCTTAAAAAACATAAGACCACAGTGCCAGGAAAACATTATCCAAGTCATTAAAAAGATTTGGTGGAAAATAGCAATAACCAATTCTAGAACTTTTTTTAAACTCACCTCCACCCACACTCAAGCTGAAAAATCCAGATTTCTCTTATATGTTGCTAGTGTATAGAGAACAGATTGACTTGCCCCCTGTCCCACCTCCACCTCTGCCTCCCACCAATGTCCATGCTAGGAAAGCTTGGGAACTCCACATCTAGAAGCTCAGGTCCAAAGATAATCATCTCATCACTTTGCTAGCGGAAGCTCTTTGTCTCTCTCAGTCTCTTTCTCACCAGTTCTACACGTTTATTTTTGAAGAAGTAGCTTAAGCCTTTGACATAAATTTCCTAGTATGAAGGGTGTTGCCTGAAACTTACACAAGCAGAGACAATGTAAATTCTAAAGTGTCTAAAATGTTTCTCAGTGTGATGTTCTGCAAGAATGTGACTCAATAAGGCACTCAGCAGTGACTAATTTTGCAGATCTTGAGGACTCCTCCTGCATCTTGGTTTAACTTGGCAATAGCTGATATTCCTAAGAGCTTGCCTGAAGCAACTAGCAAACTCTGGACTCAAAGGGCAATTGCAGAGAATATTTAAGTTTTAACTCTCTTCTGGAGTTTCACTGTAATTTACATGATTACTTGAGTGACATTCCTGAACAGTGAGCTCTCAGGATCATTAAAATTTCATTTTCTTTAGGGATAGAATACAGGAGATTATGTTCAGCTTATCAGAGCTGACCCTTTACTCATAGACAATTTTCCAGTTTAATTTGGCTTATGGAGTACATAATTTATCTGGCCCTGGTTATTATGTACTGTACTTTTATTCTAACAAATGCTGCTTTAAATGCCCAAATCAAAAGCTCTCAATTCCCTCACTATTGTAGAAAGTAACATCTTGCACAGAAAATAAAGGAGAAAAAAAAAGCAAGAACAGGCTTTATTTTTAGACAAAAAAAGGAGTTCAGAAAAATAGAAAAAATATATATAAATTATAAAATCATAAAATAATATGTGTCATTTTACCTTTAGATCTTAAATTGAATTCTGTCTCTATTCTTGTTTCTGGAACACAGAGCAATGCCTTAATTAACAAAAGTCTTTTAAAGTTTTAAAATAATTCTATTACTGTTGTAAAAACATATTGTCTGAAACTATGATACTCAGTATGGTATAACTGGCCACATATGACTAACTAAATTTTAAAGATTAATGAATTAAAACTAAATAAAATCTAGAATTCAGTTTTTAGTTGCATTGGCTGCATTTTAAGTGCTTAGTAGCCATGATTATCATATTGAAAAGCACAGATGAGAACATTTCCATTGTCTATTGATTGGACAGTACTGGCCTCGAATAATATTTCTGGTAAACCTAATAATTTCTATTACATATGTTGGTGCTTTCTCCTTAAATATAGTTGTTTACTACTAAGTCTCCTGTTGCTTACTACTGGTTCTACTATTTGTGGGCCTGAAAGTGACACCTTACCTTGTATATTGAGTTGATCCAGTGACAATGTCGTAAAATTAATCTAAACAGCAAGATGGATGTCCAAACCTTCTGAAATTTCCTAATCACCACTTAATAAAATGCCTAAAATTGGGATAAAACTGAGGAGTAGAATGTTTTTCTTGTGGGTTGAGGATCTATTATGAAGACTGGAGCACTTGGAAGAAAATGAGAAAAAAGGCATATTCTATGTGGTTGAAGGACTAAGTTCCACCTAAGCACATCCTTGGCAAAATTCAAGAGTCCTTTGAATATCTGTGGTGTTTGGAATGTGTAAGGTGGAGAGGGAGCTCCCTACATCCCGTCTCATCTGTACCTCCAAATCTTCCGGTTGTTCCAACATTTAAAATACAGAGGCTTTGGCTATCTAATGATTTGGGGATGCAGAGACTAAGAAATCTGGAATATAATAATGCAGGGAAAAATGATTTGGGCCTTTTTTCTCCTTAGGAGAACAAAAACTAGAGATAATAGGTATAATTAAATAACAATTTTACAAAATCCAGGGAAATCCCAGTCCTTTTGGAGTGCTATATTTTCACAAAATGGAAAAAATCCAGTGACATATATTTTCTGTTGTCTTTCCAGCAAATTTTAGATATTTTTTCAAGATTAAAATGAATTAAAAATATTAAAAAAAATTTTTTCAAAAAAGAAAAACACATGAAGATAAATAAAATTTAAAAGTTACTGACCATTCACATTTTATTTCTCTGTTTTTCTTCTTTTGAATTGGACTCTCAAATTAAAAATGGGACAATGTAAAACTGTAGCATCAGTGTTTAAGTCACCTCCTGGAAGGCAGTAGGCCTGGCGGTAGAAATATTACATATTTACTGTTGCTTCACATGGACACTTTTTAGCAGAGTGTTTCACATATGGTCAGAGAATGATACATAGGGAAAGCCTCCAGTTTTTGATATGGGGAATAAAGAGGGAACTAAAAAAGCCTTGGAAACTTCTAGAGAGTCTGTTTATCAGAAGAAAAGCACCAGGAGACAGGAACATTAATTTCTGATATGAAGTCTTTTACTGACTAGCTGTGTGAGTTAGGATAAATTTCTCTGCATGTTGGGAGTTGTTTCCTCAAATGTAAAATGAACAGTTTAGAAAGGTAGTTTCCTAAGGTTCCCTGACTATTGCATTCCTAAGAGTAAAATGAATAAGGGGAAAATCCAAGCTATAAGTAAAGCACATAAGACTTTCACTGTAGAATGCCACAGCATTTCAACTTAGCAAAACAGTGTTTTATGTTGTGTTGATACAGGAATGAAACTTTGGAAAAAATCCATAAATGTAGACTGATTAACTATATTAAAGCTACAAGCATGTCATAAACCATGCTTGTTCAGAAAGAGAACAATTTATATCACGTGGCACAGAAGTCTATCTCTAGTAAGTTAATAAACTTCTCTCTTTCTGCTATCTAATAAAAAAAAAGGGGGGCTGAGAATTTAAGTAAATAAAGATGAAATTAAGCAAATGCCTGTCCAGAGGCAGAAGGAGATTAAGGGCTCTTTTTCATCAATATTTAATTTACTAAGACACTCTTTAGTTAAGTAACTTTCTTATACCACTTGACAGCTTGGTTCACCCTACAGTGAGCCAAGGCGATTCCTAAAATAACCACACTTATGCTACAGCATCTCATCAAGGTTTTGCCAACATGTTTTGTGTGATGTGGGAAAAGATATAGCCCTCTGTGCAAATCGTGAACCTAAATAAAGACAAAAACGTTCTTGACTTCAAGGTTCAAGCTGTGTGCATGACTCAGCCAGGTCGTGTCACAGCTTGTCAGCACTGCAACTTTTTCATTACATGTATTTCTTTGGGCTCTGTTTTAGGAAGATATTTAATTTAAGCAAAAGAAAGTTGGAGTCCCTTCTAATCATAAAACCTAACGTTGAAAATAGCCTTCAGACCCAGAATTGCAAACATCGAGACACAACATAATTATGTCTTCCCTACTGCCTCCAAAGAAAATGGAAATGATATGGTCCTGGAGGGAAAACAAAGCAAAGTAAATCATTTATCTTTCCATATTTTCAGAACTATCCTAATTTGTATACACTCTGCGTTTTTCTTGTACAGGCTGTTGTTTACCTGCAAGATACTTGATATCTTACATACATGATGAGCGGACTGAACCTGATGCCTCTTCTCCTTGATCTGGAGACTGTTTCTTCTCTTCAGGAGCATCTCATTTATTTTACCAAGGAAAAGTTAAATTTAGCAAAAGGACCCTTTCACAGTTGAGAGTTCTTGCTGATCTGAGAGCCTGTCAAGGTGATTCTATGCCAACTTGGCCTGTGTGCAGTGGAAGCTTCCAGTCTTGCCAAATGTGGTGCTTATTTTGTGATAAAGATGAAAGTCACAGTTGGATTTAAAAGGAGGCCATCTAACTTATTTTATTCTTGTCTTAACTCTCTGAATCTGTGTCTCCATGACTGAAAGCTTTGTAAATAAACAGGTGTCCGCTTGTCCCGATGCAAATTAAAGTTTCATCCAGCCAGAGGGAGAGTTGATTTATTTAAAAGAATGAAAAGTTATCATAATACTTTTCTTTGGTATGTGGAAGTAATAGTTATTCTATACTTTGTTCTGTACATATATTACCACCCATACCTATAATGTTTTCATGGGATTTAGAGTAGGTGTGTTACATAAAAGGATGTTGATTTGACACATGAACTAGACAAGCTCAGGTCGATGTAAGAAATGTTTATAGGCTGGTAAGTTTTTTAGTAAGTGCCAAAGAGAAGCCATATGATGTGCTTATGCATTTATGTACAAGATATATACACAAAAATATGTATGTAAGTAAACAAAATAATATTCCCCCATTTGTTATTAATGTGTCTGATATAGTAATGCACAAATATGCATGCACATTTATGTAAAATCATATTTTTCTCTAATTAACTAATTTCCCCAAGCACCTAAGAATTCTGTGTTTGAACATTAAGCATATTAAGTACCTGCATTTACAACCACTTCAGCAAACTAAATGCCCACACTGCCTAATTTATGTCAGCACAATAATTTAGGCACTGAGAGATGCATTTAGTGACATTACCTTGTTTTTACTACTAGATTTAGGTTTTGACAATGAGGTAGTATTAACTGCAAAGTCAATTTTAAGAGTTTTGAAAAGTATATTAATATCTAATATGCATATCTATCATCTTTACACAATATAGAAAATATACTATCTTGAATTATCTTAGTAATCATATTCTTTAACACGTCACATTTAGAAACCTTTATTATTTATGAATATGCTCATTTTCCATGTTTATCTCATGTAGTATATGCATAAACTTTTTATATAGGTATTTAAGGAAATAGGCATAAGTAGGCATCTTGGTCATCCATATCATATGTTTTACAAGCATTCATATTCCCTGGCTGAAGATTTAGGAATTTTACTACAGGATGATCAACTATTTAATTTAAATATATAAATTATTTAATTACAAATACAACCACAGCAGGTCATCAAAATACTTCACAAACAGAAACCAAAAGAAACCATTATGTCTGGTTTTTTTTTAAAAAAAACCTCAATAATTAGTCTCATGAAACTTTCATTCTTTTAACATCTTAATTATTTAATTCTATACATGAGTGAATCTAATGATATAGTATTGAAATTTCACCCTAAATGTACAAAGCAACTTTACTCATTGATGTCCTAACAGCTGGGTGGCTTAAGATGGCCTCATTCACATATGTAGCATTTGGAAGCTGTTGGTGTGGGGTAAGAGGAATGACTAGGACACAGGTGACTTATTCTATAGCTGACTCTTGGACATTCTACATGGTAGTCCTAGGATTCCAGTTGCAGTAGGGGCAGAAACACTTTCAAGCACCTACTTGTATTACACTTGCTATAAAGCACTGACTGAAGCAGGGCACATCGCCAAGCCTGGACTCACAGTGTGAGAGGTGTACAAGGGGGCAAGGACTCAGGGAACAGAATAATGTGTGGTCTTTTCCATGGTATTCCACAAGAGTCTTAAAGGTCTATATCCTGCTGAAGAAGCTCCCTTTGTAAGCACCATTTGTTTGTTTCATAGTTTCATCTTATTGTGCTAAGAATACGTAATATGACATCTACTCTCTCAACAATTTTTTAAAGTGTACAGTATATTTCTGTTGACTATAGGGGATACGGAAACAGGAAAATGGAGAGTTACTAATTCATGGGCCCAAAGTTTTAATTAAACAGGATGAATATACTCAGGAGATAAGCTTCAAAATCAAAGGTCACCGTATGAGGTGATAATTATGTCAATTAGCTTGTTGGAAATCTTTTTGCAATGTATACATATATCAAAACGTCACATTGTATACTTTGAACATATATAATTACTTATTTGTCAATTATACATCAATAAATCTTGAAAAACAGGTAATCCTCCATGTCTTTCAGAGAATGAAAATGAGCTTAAGTAGCAGCTCTATAGACATAACCAATGTTTATATAATTAGCAAAGAAACGGCAATGATCAAGCATCACAGAAGGGCAAAGCAGTATGAGGGATACTGGAATGATGGGTTCCTTAAAAGTATTTATTGCATTATATATGCATGTGTGTGTATACACACACACACACACACACACATACACACACACACACACACATATATAGACACACACACACACACACACACACACATATACACACACACACACACATATATAGACACACACACACACACACACACACACACACACACACACATATGTACTTCCTGTTATAACTGCCAAAAACCAATGTCCCTTTCTTACTCATACTCTCCAGATACAGTGTTTTCTAAATGTGGTCCCTGAGCCAGGTGCAATGGTACAACTTGAGATGTTTGTGACAAATACAGGTTTGCAAGTCCTATTCTCAGAGATTTTTGACCCAGAAAGACTGGGATGGTGCTGAGTAATGCAATCTGTAACAAGCATCTCAGACTCTTCTATGAACAAGGAAGGGTATGTGGTGGTTGAGAATCAACTTTTATTCCTTAAAGAGTTAGGCACCAACAATATTTTGTATTTGTTAGTTTCTTTCTTCTCACTTTCCAGACATTTCTCCTCCTTCTAGATGCCCAAGGGTATAATAAATCCCCCACAAGAAACAGAAATATTATTTATATTTTGAAATCACTCTTAGAATGTCTAATTTTTGAAAATAAAAGAAATGTGAATGCCAACGCTGAGAAAAATCATAAAAATGAAATAAATGGATGATCATAGTATCTTACTATTAAGATAGCTTTGCTAGTTTTGGCTTTTACCTTTCAGAGTTGTGTTTCTCAAGGGGGAAAGTGATGTTTTCCTTCCAAACTCACTTTTCTGAATGGAATTTTTAAGCTTGTATCCAATTATTGTCACTGTAGACATAAAAAATTGTAGGTAGGTTTTGTAAACATAACACTATGGAGCACATTGCTGTATTAAAAATAGAAGTCAGATCTTGTGACTTCCTGTAGAGGCTTCTTGTGACAACACAACATTTCAAGGCACTGAACTAGGTATGAAAACGATCTGAAGAGTCTTGTTTCCTAAGGCTATCCATATGTTGGGGTAGGCTTGGATCCAGCCCTACCAGGAAGTTGGGGAGCTAACTAATGAGTCCTGGTGTTTCTTCCTGCTGACAATTCTATATGCCATTATAAATCTTTCAAGATACGCAGTTCTCTAAACAGGTTTTGAACAACTAAACATTACATTTGCAATAGAAGCAGACAGTGAACACTCACAATCATAATTTTTAAAATAAAAAGCTTCCTGTCACCTTATTCACTTATCTAAATACACAACTATCAGCCTTGAAGTTTCTCAGGTAGAAAGTTAGGGGTGCATGAGCTATAATCAGAGTGGGGAAAAGGCAGGAACAGATTGTCTTTAACATCAGGCAAGAGTGTTATCTTGGACTGTCTGCTCAGCCTGAGGTGCTTTGACACTTCTTTCTAGCACACCTAAAAATACTTTTTTTCCTCCTGCTGCTGCAATCATGAGCTTTAAGTCAATCAAAAAAGCACATAATTTATTTTCTGAATATATCAATGAGTAGCATCTCCAAAGGCTTAACCACACTGTCATTATTGAAAAAGAGTAAACGGTACAAAGAGTCAAACATTTTCCTCAGATCATACACACAAACATCTAAAAATAAAGTCGCTTACACAAAAGACTGTGTACAAATTAAGACCTTAATGTTATCTGTAAAATATCAAGAAAAGCAAAGAAAATATATTTGATTCTTAGGAGAATTAATCATGAACACCAAAAAAACTAAGGCAGACAGTGTATTTTGAAGACATTAATTATTTATCAGAAGTAAATATCCAACTAAATGTATGTTTTAAGCATCAAAAGGCACATAAATTGTAAGCCTTTTATGTATTCATTTATTTGCTCAAAATATATTTATTGAACACTTACTGTATGCTGACCACTGTCCAAATGCTGAGAACTCAGAGATGATTCACAGAATTTACTAGCTAGTGGCAGAGACACATATATTAATGTCATTAAAATTATGAAAGAGGCTGGGCATTGTGGATCACACCTGTAATCCCAGCACTTTGGGAGACTGAGGCAGGTGGATCATGAAGTAAAGAGATTGAGACCATCCTGGCCAACATGGTGAAACTCCATCTCTACTAAAAATGCAAAAATTAGCTGGATGTGGTGGTGCATGCCTGCAATCCTAGCTGCTTGGGAGACTGAAGTAGGAGAATCACTTGAACTCAGGAGATGGAGTTCGTAGTGAGCCAAGATCATGCCACTGCATTCTAGCCTGGTGACAGAGCAAGACATCCTCCAAAAAAAAAAAAAAACGCAGAGTGATAATAGCAAGTTGCATGGCTATACAGTCTGAGGGTCAAGGAATGCACAATAGAGAAAGAGACATTTGAGTTCGGATCACTTTGTGTCCTACAAAACTGAGTCACAATCCTTTTTGTCTGAGTTACTATCTTTTCTGTGTTCTCACAGCAAACCATGTGTGCACATTAGCCATAATGATATGTTGGTTTTTGTTTATTTGACTTCCAGACTTGAACAGGGAGTTCATGGAGAGAATGGACTATGCATTCTGAGTAATAAACGCCAGCCCATGACATATAGAAAGCTGCTAATAAATGCCTACCAAATGAATAAATGATGTAAATAAGTACTTGCATAATATATTTGAATACATGTGTTTTTGAATGTCTGTAAATGTGCATTTATGAATATTATTTTATCAACTAGCACCAAAATTCTTCTTAGGAAAGAAATATTGTTTAGGAAATTAAGCTTTTATGATGTGGAAAATGAGACCCCGAAGCTATTCTGTGAAAACAAACAGCCAACGGAAACTAACAGTTAAGCTTCAATGCTTAAAAAAGTAATGAAGATAAACTTGGGAATGGAAAGTAGAGAAAGGTAAAGGATAGAGACAGAAGTGGGAAGGGAAATCACATGTGGGGAGAATGAAGACTAGGCAGAAAAAATGACCAGGCAGAATTTTGTAGGGGTAGAGTGACAAAAATTGTGCTAAATCACAAAGATGTGTAATAAGGAATTTCAAATATTTATATTTCTTCTAGTAATGTAAAATATCTTCTAGTCCCAAGGTTCAGTAAATTCTATAATCTTATCTTTGGAAGACACAAGTAAAATGATCTGAGTTTGATTTACGACTTAGTGCAAGGGACAGAAAAGAGAATGACCATGAGGGATGGGTTGTAGCAAAGATTAAGGATTTATCAAGAGGATTTCCAGCTCTGGATATTATGAAGTTACTGGTACTGGACCAGCTATCTTATGGAGGGAACAATAAAGCAGGGCAAAATATATGAAATGAGTTCTTTCTTTATTCATTCAAAGTATAATTATTGAGCAATTTCTCTGTCTGAGGCACTGTGCAAGTGCTATCAACAAGCGGCACAAGTCTCTGATCTGTAACAGAATAAAAACTCAAAGTAAGCCTCGTCTCTGCCCTGGCCAGATCAACATTTACAGTGAATGCAGCTAGAGTCAATGAAGGGAAAATGCATCCTGCTCAGATGAGATTGGAGTGTGGAACAGCTGCTGTAACTGAAATGTCTGGTGCAGGGCGTTAGAGAGAAAGCAAGTGTGCAGGAGGAAGGACAACGGTCCCACACGCATCCTTGCTTGAGGACTGTGCTGCATAGGGACATGACTGAATTTTCAAAAAACGGTTCCTTCTGTGTTGAGAGTGAAGTTGAACAAGGTAAGGAGAACTGGCAGATTTGGAGGATCTAGCTTGTCCAGAGTGGAGAGACTGCTAACACCTTATTAAGACTTTAGGCATTCCACAGAAACACGGAAAGAGCCATCTTATGAGTGAGGACCACACTATATAGTAAAGACTTCTAACAAAGTTTAAAATCAAGACTTAAAAGAGATCGATACTTTGGAGTTTGAGATCTACCAAGTTTGAAGTGGTTGAGGAATATGGGGATTTCTACAAATTGATCTTCACACAGCATACAAAAAACCTGTACAATTTCAAGGTGCTTATCTAGTAACTGGACTATTAGAAAAAAGAAAAACAGAATCTGACATCTCTATAATGTATAATAACAAATATACAAGCACAAATGTGACCTCAGTTCAGGAGAAATGACATTCAAGGAAAATTAACCCTGAGATGGCTCAGATGTTCAATTTAGAAGACCAAATCTTTTTAAAACCTAGTATAAATATATTTTGAAAATTAAGCAAAATACAGTCAACAAATTAAGGACTGATTGGTTAGGGATCTCAGCAATCAGAAACTGTTAAAATTAATCTAATCAAAATTCTAAACTAAAGAAAATGAAATAGAAAAATTTCACTGGAGGTATTTAACAGCATATAGGAGATTGTTGAAGAGATAATCAGAAGACATGGAGACAAATTAATAAGAATGATTTAGTCTGAAGAATAGTAACGAAATGAGGGAAAATGACCAAAGCCTAAAGGCCAATGTCAAATAATTTATTGAACATCTGACTGAGATCCTGGAATAAGAAAATGAGGGAGAAGGAAATACCAAGTAAAATTACATCTGACAATTTGCACATAGTACCATCATAATCCACCTGCTGAAAAGCAAGTATGGAAAAATACACCATGAAAACTGCCAAGTAAAACACACACTTTACATATGGAGGAAAGAATAACGGGAGTCGTTACTGACATCTCTTTTAGAAACAGTAAAGAACAGAAAAATAAAATGACAACTTTATATTACTTTAAAAAAGAAAACTGTTCACTCAGAATTTTATATCAAGTGAAAATATCCTTCAAAAAATAAAGGTGAAAGAAAGATTTTTTTAGATTAAAAAAAGGTGAGAACATTTATCTGCTGACTTCCACTATAAGAACAGCTTTAAGAAAGATCTTTAGATTGAAAGGAAATGATACAAGTTATATCTCAGAAGGACTTATTGAAGAGCATTGTAACAGTAATGTAAAATAGTATACACACACATACCAACACAGACGTACACATACACATATATATGTGTGTGTGTGTGTGTGTGTGTGT
>NW_016107483.1:421338-454713 GCF_001604975.1 Cebus imitator | reverse complement strand
CTGGGTCAAATGGAATTTCTATTTCTATGTCCTTGAGGAATCGCCACACTGTCTTCCACAAGACAACTCTTTGTAAAACAAAAATGAATATTATAAAATGAGTTACATAACATGTAAAAGTAGAAAATATAACAATAGTGCACATGATTACATTTATGAATGAAATTTTAGTACTATAAGGTTGTTACATCTTTATTCTTTTATTGAGACAGGATCTTGTCTGGCACCCGGGTTAGAGTGAAATGGTACAAACATGGCTCCCTGCAGCCTCGATTCCTGGGCTCAATTGTTCCTCCTGCCTTAGGCTCCTAGGCAGCTGGAACTACCAGCAGTGTCACCATGCCAGGCTAATTTTTTTTAATCCATTATGATTTATTCTCCACAATACTTTGTTAAAGAGTTCAATGATTTGCACTTGGAAGTTACATAGCCAAAAGCAACCAAGTGTAATACAAAGAATTGGTCTGAAGTTTTTGCACTAAAGGCCATGTAGTCTCTTGCTTCAGGTATATAAGAACAAAATGAACAAAAAGAACATACAGCTAGCTCCCTAGGCTCCAGAATCTCAACAGAAAATAACATCAACATTCAGTGAAATGGTAAATGTCAACACATCATGGAAAACAGATCTTGTGCAAAATGTTAACACCCAGGACTTCTTTTATATAGATAATTTTTATTATAAACAATAAAATATATGTAATGGCTCAACTACAAACCTTTCACATTGAAAGGGTCTCTAACATGAGTTGTTTTATTATTTTATGAAGCAAAAAAGTTTTAAGACTCTCACAGTGGAAATAATCCAACACCTACAAACTCTAGTGATCAAAGACATTCTCTTTTAATGTAAAACAAGGAAAATTCATATTACAGATAGAATGTCCTAGCTGTGGGTATAATGAGACAAGCCAACTTTCCAGACCAAAAGGCACTCACAGCTAGCGATGAAAAAACTCTGAACCAAGCCAGAGAAGTTGGGGGGGTTCCTTGCAAACAGTGGTTACCTACTGTCCCGCTTGAGCAGCCCAAGGACAAAGGAAACACTCAGCAGAAAACATTCCTTCTTCTTTAAACCTGCCACACACCGCAGGCACCAGCCGCCCTCATCACTGCTTTGGTCCAGCGTGCAGAAGGCAGTTCAGTTGCAGCTCGGAGCTGTCCTCTCCCTGTGCAAAGCTGCCACATGGATGATCCAGGCTTGGTATTTTTCCTGAGAGCCACCTGCCGCACACTTTCCTGAGGCGACCATGACCATATACTTCTAGACCGCTTCCTGACTAGGTAGGCCCCGTTCAGGACGGATACTGACAATTCCTCACGGGGCCAAATGGTTTTCCTTGGTCGACTCCTGAGTCCCCTTGACAGGTCAAGAGGAACCCACGCACTTCCACTGCTGGATGTGTGTGGGAGCATGAGGGACTGTGCAGGGAGTAAGGCTTCTTCACTCCAAAAACCACTGAGCCCACTTCAGTGTGGTGCTGGGCCTCACTAGCCCGATTCTTGTGCACTGATTTTTCACCCCATTTCTCGGGTTTTAAAATTTTCTCTTCACTTTCTTAAATGGCAGATATCCTATAACCCCCCTATTAAAATAAAATAAAAAACCTTTCAGACATTGGAGAAGACAAATAGGGCAACATTTCTACAAGGAAAAATCGGCTTAAGGAGCATAGCATTGTAAATGCTTGCCTGACCAGTCTCACCGAGCATGCTCAGGAGTGAAGGTTTAGCTCCAGTTTTTTTTTAATCATTAGAAATTAAACACAACTTTTAGCATAGAACACTTGAACAGTAATGAGTGTAGCCCTGTGTATCAATTCTGTTGTACAAATTGGAGGTGAGTGGCTTAGTCCAGAGCTGACCACCCTGACATTGATCCATGGCACCTCAGAGTAACTGTTGCCACATGTGTTTAACAAGACATTTATTTTCAGCAGCAGGAAATCATGAAATGACCCTCCATCTTCATTTACATTGCCAAGGGAAATGTGGCAGGCTGCAGGAACCCAGCACGGCAGTGAGGGGTGGCAGCCTGGCACCCCATCACCCACGTTCCCCCTGCACGCCCCAGGTCCTCTCGAGCAGTACAGGACGGCGTGGAGCAAACCCACTCACCCTCTCCTGTCCCTTCCCACAAACTTGCCAGCGATGCCTAGAATAGCGCAGGTGTCCTTTCTCAGATTGTGCCCCTGCTCCCCTCCCCTATTCCTGGTAGAAGAAAACGTTCTCAGGGCTTCTTCCAGTGGGATTGGGCACCCCTAATCTGTGTCGCCCACAGAACCTAAAAATGGGAAAGAATTTAGACTGCTGGGAGATTTTGGGTCAAGGAGTGATATTGTGGGGCTGTTAGAAGGAGCATTTGTCATATTGACTGATTAGTTATCACTTGTATATGATTTTGTAGGAATTGAGAGATTAATTGGAAAACACGGGGTCCAAATAAGAGAAGGAGGAAGATAGTATCAGAGGACTAAGGACTGGAAGAACCATGACTCCCAGTTAGAGAATATCCAGCCAGTCCAGCCAGGTCCAGAATAACCATTGGCCTGATTGCCAGGCTGATTTTTTGTGAAGGTGAGATTTTGCCATGTTACCCAGGCTGGTCTTAAACTCCGGGCTCAAGTAAGTGTGAGGCACCCCACTCTGCCCAGCTATTACTTCCCTGAAGTGGAACATGTGAAGTGTGATATGTGAACTATGAAGTGGTAAACTATGACTTCAAGCGCATTTTTAAAATCTTTTTATTTTAGAATATAAACTCCATAACCCACATCAAGTTTCTCCTGTTGTTAATATCTCGTATTACTACGGCACATTTGTCGCAACTAATGAGTCGATATTGACAGACCATTATGAGTTAAACTGTATGCTTAATTTGATTTTATTAGTTTTTCCACTCAATGTTATTTTTCTCTTTTAGGATTCCCATTCAAGATACCGCATTACATTTATGTATCATGTCTCCTTAGTTTCCTCTGATTGTGCCAATTTTTTATATTTTGCTTATTTTGGATGACCTTGGAAGTTTTGATGAGTACTGATGTGGCATTTTGTATAACGTCTCTCAACCGGGTTTTGTCTAATGTTTTTCTCATAATTAGACTGAGGTTAAGATAGGATACATCAACTTAATATATATCCAATATATCAAGTTAAATGGTAATAATGGTAGAGCATATTAAATTTTGTGGAACTTATTTAAAGCAAAGCATAATGGAAAATCTACATTTTAATTGTTTACAATGAAAAAGAAAAAGGCTTAACATCATATTTAAATTCATGATTAAGAGATTCTAAAAAAAAAAAAGAACAAATCAAAGAAAACCAGCAAGTAGAAGGAAATCAATAAAATAGTAGCGTAAGTCAGTGAAATAGAAGATAAATAGATGTTGACTGAAAATATTTATATATCATACTCAACAAATGCTAAGCATCCACAATTAAGACAAAGAGGAAAAATACACAATAGTATCAGAAACAAAAGAAATATTATTACTACATGTTACTACTCAAAGAGACATATCAATACAGGGAAATAGGGGAATGTTATTAATCATTTTTGACAGTATCTTAAGAAGAGAAATAGCCAGGGGAATATGAATGCTTCAATCCCTGGGAAACCAAAATATCTTAGGGAGAATGGGACTTTGTGTTTAAGTTACTCAAACAATTTAATTTATGTATCAAATCACAAGGTCACTTCAGCTGTTATCTGGGTGATATTGATATAGATATATTTCATATATTGTGAATCAGATCCTACATGTTGCTTTATATTTAACCTTCTAACTTTATTAAGAGTATTACCATGATAATTAAAAATAATTTTTAAAGGCATTATTTAAAAAATAATTTCAGAGCAGTTTTAGTTTTACAACAAAACTGAAAGGAAGGTATAGAAGTTTTCCATATGCCACATGTCCCCACACACATGTACTCTCACCCATTATCAACATATCCCATCATAATGGTACATTTATTACAGTTTATGAACCAATATTGACACATCATTATCATCTGAAGTCCATAGTTTGCATTAGGGTTCACTCTAGAACTCTTAGTTATACATTCTATAATTGGGACAAATGAATAACAACATAAATGCACCATAATATTGCCATACAGCATATTTTAACTGTCCTAAAAATCCTCTGAACTCTAAATAGTCATCACTTCCTGTTCCCTAACCCCTGATTGTCACTAATCTTTTTACTTGTCCACAGTTTTGCTTTATCCGGAAGTTAATGTAGTTGTAATCATTTATCATACGTAACGTTTTCAGACTGGATTCTTTCACTCAGCAATATGAATTTAAGTTTCCCCTGGTCACTTTATAGCTTGCTATCTCATTTCTTTTTGGTACTATATAATATTCCATTGTCTGGACGTACCACAGTTCATTTATTTATTCACCTTCTTAAGGACATCTTGGTTTCCTCCAAGAGTTGGAAATTACAAACAAAGCTGCTATAAACATCCATGTGTAGGCTTTTGTGTGAACATAAATTTTCATTTACTTTGGTTCAATACCAAGGATCATGATTGCTGTATTTCATGGCAAAAATGTGTTTTGTCCTGTAAGAAACTGCCAAAGTATCTTCCAAAGTTGCTGCATAATTTTATATTCCCACCAGCCATTAATGAGTTTCTGATTTTCCACATCCTTGCCAGAATTTGGCAGTTTCAGTGTTCTGAAAGGTCATCCTAGCAGATTTGTGGTGGTATCTCACTGTTGTTTTAACTTGCGTTTGCCCGACGACATGTGATGTGGAATATTTCTTCATATGCTTATTTGCCATCTGTATAGCTGCTTTGGTGGTCTATTAATATCTTTGGCCCATTTTTTAATTGAATTGTTTTCTTATGATTGAGTTTTAAGAGTTCTCTGTATATTTTTAATAACAATCATTTATCAGATGTGTCTTTTACAAACATTTTATCAAAGTCTGTGGCTTGTCTTCTCATTCTCTTCACATTGTCTTCTACAGAGAAAACATTTTTGTTTTAATGAAGTCCAGCTTTTTATATGGTGTCTTTACTGTATCTTAAATGTCATTGCCATACCCAAGGTCATCTAGGTTTTCTCTTATGTTGTCTTCCAAAAGTTTTATAGTTTTGCATTATACATTTAGGTCTATGATTCATTTTGAGTTAATTTTTTCGAGTTATAAAACCTGTGTCTAAATGTGATTTTTTTTTTTTTTGCATGCAGATGTCCAGTAGTTACAGCATCACATGTTGAAATGACTGTTTTTCTTCATCGTATTGTTTTTTTTCTCCTTTGTCAATATCAGATGACTATACATGTGTGGGTCTGTATCTGGGTTCATTATACTTCTTTAGCCATGTATTTGTTTATTCTTTCACCATACTGTCTTGATTACTGTAGGTTTACAGTAAGCTTTGAAGTCAGGGAGTGTTAGTTCTCAACTTTTTTTTGCTCCTTAAACATTGTTTGCTGTTCTGGATTTTTGCTGCTCTATAAAAACTTCAGAATCAGTCTGTCTATATTCACAAAATAACTTGCCCAGATTTTCATTGAAATTGCATTGAGCCTACATATAAAATTGGGAAAAAGCTAACATGTTGATAATATTGAGTCTGCCTAGTCATGAACATGGAATATCTCTATTTAATTTTTTTATTTATTTCATCTGATATTTTATAGTTCTTCTCGTGTAGCTCTATTGTAATTCTTTTGAAAACATTACTCTTAGTGCTGAAAATACTGCATTTGAATATTAAAAATTCAATCAGCCATTATCTTATTATTATTTTGCTTGTTTTTATGCCTTTGCAATTATAGATTGCTTATCAATCAAATTCATTTCCTCAGAATAAAATATGTAAAGATTAATTCTGAGGCCAAGGGTGAGACAGTATTTCAGATTCTTATAAAAAGTTCTAACTCTCTCAAGGGTAGTTATATCAATGTCCACTTTATTACTGTAGTGCCCAAGAAATCATTTTAATATACTTTGCTAATAGCAGAGGTTGTCATTTAAGAAATAATCTCTATCAATTACAGAAGTGAACAATTACATCTTTGATTAAATTAGTATATATTAACTATTCAAAATAATTTATATTTTTCATGCTTATTGCCATTGTATTTCTCATTTTGCTAATATTCTATTGCATGAGTGAGATAGTTTTGATTGTGCACAAGCCAAAGAAGAAAAGAGTTCATATAGTTAGAACTCTTTATATAATACTTTATTTCACAAGCATCAGTATTCACTAATATTTGTAAATTAAAAATGTCAAGAATGGTTATGTTATGTCAGAGGTCAATAGTCATTATTTACTATTATCTTTTTCAAAGTTCTTAGTTAATAAGAGCCCTATGGGTTATTCACTGCTACAGTAAACACAAAATTGGCCTTGTGTACAAACTGAAATCTGTCCTTAAAACACTCCTCATGAGGCTTGGCATTTTGGCTCATGCCTGTAGCACCATCACTTTGGGAAGCTGAGTTTATCATCTGAAGTCATGAGTTCAAGAGCAGCCTTCCCAACATGGTGAAACCCCATATCTACTAAAAATACAAAAAAAAAAAATTAGCCAGGTGTGGTGGCAGGTGCCTGTAATCCCAGCTACTTGGGAGGCTGAGGCAGGAGAATCTCTTGAACCCAGGAGGCAGAGGTTGTGGTGAGCTGAGATCGCACCACTGCACTCTAGCCTGGGTGACAGAGCTAGATTCCACCTCAAACAAACAAACAAAAAATTCCTCGTGGATTTTCTTATTTTTGTGGAGAAGTTTCCATTTCTTATCACAGCATAGAAAAAAAAATCTTGGCAGAATGATGTTGTCACATTCAGAATCCTGTGCTTAGCAGATTAGCTTGGATACAGAAAACAAACTGTTTCTAAGCCAATTATCTGAGGATCACATAAATTAATTTTACCCTTCAGCTTATAGGGTTTTCTTGGTCACCGGTACTACTATACGACTATCTTCTCATCTCTCAAAGCCCAGGTATGTCAGTTATAAAATATCTGTTGGTTCATAAGAGCATGCAAGACTGTTTCATCAGATTGGTGGCTAAGGAGAAAACAATTACCTCTTTCGTTTTGCAACTCTGGTGAATATGACATGAGATACAACTGACATCAAATATAAAAGAGTATAAGAAAAGTGCTTCAGAGTATCTTCAATGTAAGGTCAATCATGTAGAATACCTTTCTACCTTGCTGGTGTCACAATAGCACAGGGTTCCCTTGTCTGTCACTACCCTCTAAATCCAAGGACTTGATTCAATAGTGTTACTATTATCAAAGACTAACTCATGTTGGATCTGGACCAAATTATTTAGAAACAAAGTGGCCCTAGATCCTTGGTTACATATCAATGGGCAATCCCAACATGCTTCTCTATTACTAATTGATAAGGCTTATTCCATTTTTTAAACATGGATTAAAACAGAAAAATGGAACGTAAAAGGGTAAAACAGCACGTAAATAATCCTTTTAACTTTACAGTGATCTTTCATGAATGAGGGAGGGCTTATTTGCTAAGGTAATGTCACTCAGTGTTGGGAAATAAAAAAAGCAAGCAAGACTTATTAGACAACCTTCTCCACCAAATCACTTTGGGATGTGTTCTAGGAACTACACCATTTGTTTTTGCTTGTTTGAGGATAATGACACAAAATGATGCCAATCGGGTGAGGTTGCTGCATGCAAATATAGTAAACACACTAAAGGTACATTTCTACAGTACATTCTATGGCCAGAAAACAACAAGCAGTGAGGATCTACTGCAGTTTTATTAATGACATAGAGGTAAGGCCTTCTACGTCTCAATGTTTTATATCTGTGGGGGAAAAATGTTATGATTGTCTTTTTCCACATGTGATAGCAGTGAGTGACTGAGATGGCAGCACCTTATCCAAGGACCTTCAACAACATACAACACATTTTTCCTGTAATAAGCTATGGAAGATATAAAACATGCTCATTAATCAATCCTAATCTCAGTGGAACAGGGTGTCATGAGACACTTCGTTCTTTCCCTTTTCTCAAATAAGATATTCTCATAAAGAGGATATAGAATTATACAGCTTGTCATTAAATGAGATTCAGTGCTTGGGGTTCCTAATTGGAAAATCATGAATTTATATATCATTGTTTTCCAGAAGAATTTTTAAAAATCAGCAAGCGTTTACTCTCATTTACTCATTTACTTCAGCTGGGATTAAGGATCAGAATGGAAGCCTGTTTATGTGACCTCTGAAAAGACTACCCAGGAGAAACTGTCTAGGATGCTCTATTTTAGACAAGTAGGCAATGTATCCGAAGCTTGCTGTCAATGAAATGAAATGGCTGGAAGTTATTTTTGCCCTCCCCTCAATTAGGTGAGCAGTTTATTGAGCATATTGATTAAACTGTTTTCCATTTTCTTCTCTGGGTTCATGCAAGTAGCAAACTGCCTGCAGAATCTATATGCTGAAAGTTCAAATGTTGAAGTTGGTAGTTGAGGAAAGAGTTAGTTTTTTTTTTTTTTTCAAAAACATGAAGCAATTCAATTTTTTATTCACATTGCCAGAGTCTGTTTAATGCTTCCCTGTATTTATGCAATTAGTGTGCACTTTAAAAAATATTGTTATGTATAGATTTGTAGTCATTTTTAATTTGGACTTAATCACAGTTTAATTTTTAGCAAATAAAGAGTAGGGGAAACATTTTATTAAATACTTTTGTATTATGCTATATCTCTCATAATTTACAGACAAAATGTGAGAATTAAAGTAATAATTAAATCTACCTTTTAGGTCATATATTTCACAGATATACACATACAAAAAACACATATTTTCTTTGTTGTTGTTGTTGTTTTGGGGTTTTTATGTATATATATTTTAATGCATCTTTATCTATATGCAGACTTTTTTGAACTTGGATTTCTTTGTTCTTGTCTATACATACATTTTTTTTTTCCTAGGGTAGTGATAGTTGGTGGGAGGATTGGGGAGGGATACCATTAGGAGAAATACCTAATGTAGATGACGGGGTGACGGATGCAGCAAACCACTGTGGCACGTGTATACTTATGTAACAAACCTGCACATTCTGCAAATGTACCCAAGAACTTAAAGAATAATAAATAAATTTTTTAAAAAAGAAATAATGAAATTCTCTTAATGTGACAATAAGAAAAAATAACACACATTTTCTATGTGAAGAACATATATATTTTTAAGAAATTAACAAGGATGCTTTACTAAAACTGACCTTAAAAGAAAAATCTGGCTTTTGTTTTTCTCCTGAAAATGTATATGGATTTGAAAATTTCACTTAACTATAATGATGGATTATTTATTTTGTGCAAGTAAAGAAAAAACCTAAGTATCAATTTCTATGAAATATATTTCCATGGGAAAAAAAACATATAAAAATGTGCAAATGTTAAAAGAAAGGTAAGAAGTATTCAGAAAGATTTTCAAAATAAAGGCTTATGCAGAAAGAAAGTGTAGTTTAATTTTTCTTCATTTTAGCGAGTTAATAATTAAAACTCCAATTCAATTAAACAAATATGTGTTGAGTAACTATTTATTGGGTAGATATTGGAAATAAAATAACAAATAAAACACAGGACTTCTCTCCAGTTCCTCATTATTTAGTTCAAGAAGAAATTTGAATACTGTGGTAATATACCTGTAACCTCAAGTTATCAATTTTTAATCTTTTGTACTTATTTATATTTTAAACTTGCACTTAAATGAAACCATTTGCTAGTCCTGCTGTGTATAATATGTTCCAGAAATTTATTTCTATTTAAAAATAAAAGTCACGTGACCTCTTCATTATATGGGCTGAATGATGTTTGGGTGTTGGGATTTTGTTTCCCACACAGTATGTCAGAAAACAACGTAGCTGCAATCTCAACTCTGTCTCTTCTGGTGTTCGTTATTGGATAGAGCTACTAATGTAATGAACCAAAAAATGTCAAGAGGAGGAGAAAATGAAGCACAGGGCTCTGCCTGCTCCTCATTTGCTATAAACGGCTGCATTTGGTCATGACGGACTAATTAGTTTGAGTTATTTTTGTTATTATTTCAATGGCTTTTCTAGAAGGTTAGAAGGAATAATACAGCAGACAAAAATATTATCTCCTATATGATGTATAGATTTAGAGATATAGTAGTAAATGTACTCTTTTCTGATGGCATGATCAAGATAGCATCTTCAAAATAACCAAAAATGAAAAGAAATCTGTAACATGAATAAGTAAAGTTCTATATCTATCCCATAACTCAATGGGGTAATGCAACTCAGCATTAAAAGTAGAATCAAGAAAACTTATGATAAGCAAATGCCTTTATAATTTTAAATAGTAAAGCATTAAACTTTTACTACTTTGACAGTATGAGAATTCTTCACTTAATGAACACTTATTTTCCAGAGAGTTTTGTCCTACTATTTTTCGGGAATGCTCAAACTATCATGTTTTCTCACAATCTCTTATGGATGAAATTCCTAAGAAATTAACTGCAGAAAGATACATTTAACTTATTAGGTTTTAGGCCAAAATGGCCCCTCCCACATGGCAATGCACGTGGAGTCAAAACCATATGTAGAAGAAGAAGAAAGAGTAAACGTGTATGGCTCTATTCAGAGACAACTGGTTAAGACACTCCTTTCAGCATAAGTCCCATGCTTGGCTTTAATAATAACAATTACAAGTAGCCGTAGAATGTACTTACTGTGCTATCATTAATTCATGTGGTCAAAATGCTGCTGAGTTGGCAGATAAGTGCAGCCCAAAGCCTAACATTCATAACTCTGGTAATGATCAGTGGGGCACACAAGTATCTTCAAGTCACATAATTGTGATGATCTCAGTATGCTCATTTCTGGTGGACCGTTGCCCATACCACTAAATCAGCATCCACAGCACTACGCACATATGGCACAGTTGGAGTTCAGTGGGGGCCTGGGACTTTGTTCACTTGGGGGCCAAGTCACTCTTAACCTCCATAAAAGGCATCCCTTTAAAAAACAGGGGAAAGGTCATCACAGCTCATGCCAAGTGTAAAAATGAGAACTACAGACAGGAAACACTGTTCAGATGTTGTAGAGCTGTGGGCCTGTTTTATGTCTGCTCCGAGCCCTCTGTAGCTGCAGGGGACCAGAGACGTACTCGCCATCCCCATTTATACTAGGTCCACAGCCCAATGGGCCTAGACATTAAAAGCAGGAAAATTCCAGGGGCTAATCAGGAATTACCTGTCTCAAAAGTATGACATGAAATACTGCAATAGGACATTGTGTGATTGGAATTGTGACTGTGATGTGTTGTTGTGAGTTGTAGATTGAGTGTTCAACATTATGAATGTCTGACAATGGAGCAGGCTGGAGCATGACTGCATAACAACTGACTCCCAAGTCACTCATAAAATTGAGATGTGCCTCTCCTGAGAATAGCAGGGAGCAAAAATTATAAATAAAATAAATGTTCAGTGTGTCTGAATTAATAAGCATATATTAAGATCATATATAACTAGAAAAAATAAGAAAACAGCACAACTGAGATTTTCCTGAGTAATAGGGAAAAATGGGGAAGTTATTTTTATTATCTAATTGATAAAAAGACCCCAATTTTTCTGTCAAAGTCTGTAAAAGAAAAATACACACAGGTTCCAAGCAGCGGGGAGTGTTGTGTGGTAAATGTGGAAAATCATTCAGTGGGGAAATACATTTCACACACAAGAAGATGCTTATAGACAAAAGTTGAAATGAAAACCATATTAAACGGCATAATTTTGAGGTACTTTTTCTTTACTAAACTAAAAATTATAACTAGCTTGGTGAGTAAATGTGTATCATAGTTCTGTAGTTTGAATAACCAGATAACCAGCCTATGTCAGTGATATTTATTCATCTCCATACAATAATCTCTTTCTAGCAACTGACCTTCCTTCCTTCCTCCCTTTTCCTTTCTTCTTCTTTCTCCTTCCCTTCCTTCCCTTCTTTCCCTTCCTGTTCTCCCTTCCCTTCCCCGTCTTCCCCTTCCCGTTCTTCCTCTCATCTCCCCTCCCTTTCCCTCCCTTCCTTTCTTCTCTCCTTCCTTCCTACCTTCCTTCCTTCCTTTGCTTTATTCCTGCCTGTCTTCTTTCTTCCTTCTTTCCCTGCCTTCTTCCTTCCTTCCTTGCTTTTTTTCCTGCCTACCTTCTTCCTTTCTTCTTTCTCTCCCTCCCTCCCTTCCTCCCTTCCTTCTTTTTGCCTGCCTGCCTGCCTTCTTCCTTCCTTCTTTCCCTTCCTTCCTCCCCGCCTTCCTTCCTTCTTTTGTTAAAATTATCTTTATTTTTTTCTCTTTTTCCCTATTCTATCCTTAAAATTGGCAAGTGGATTTAAGAGATTTTTGAAATTAAAGACTATAGATTTTTTTCTGTTATTTAAAGATATGAACTATTTGAGTAGGGGAAGCTCAGAGCTTGGGAGTGTGGGCAGATTTAATATTTATTATAAATTATATTTATTATAAATTATATATGTTTTTTAAAAACTGTGGTCATTACCCTTCATATTGACATACATGAAAATAGCCATGCATTCAATGGATGTCAAGGCAGAAATGAAGGTGTGTGGTGCATTTGCCATTTTAGCAATCAGAGTACTTCAAAATGCTTTAGCCACACCCTAAAGTTGTGAGGGACAGATACACATATATTTACTGAAAATTATTTTCCAGTTCATGGACTCATGAAATATGTATGTATTTCTTTGTGAGGAAAACGTAGTTATGAAACCTTATAACAAAAGACTATTATGTCAGGTGATAAAAGATATTCAATCTAGAGTGAAATTATAATGAGCATTCATTTTTTAAAAATTTGTTATGATAGTAAAGTGGGCCTCTCATGCTCATCTCTCTAGAAGTTTTCCACCCTCAATATGCACATGCTGGTGTGTCTAAAAATTTTTTAAATTTCTTTATTTAGGTTTATAATTTACTCATTATGTAAATTCTTAATTATTGGATCCAGTAAGAAATGCATTTCATATCTTTATCACATAAAATATATATTTTTTATTTGCCTCTATATTTTACTTATGGAGGAGAAAAAAGATATTGTGCATTATACCATATACCTATAAAACACACATACATTAACATATGTGTACATATGTGTATACCTCGGTTATGTGTATGTGTATAGATCCATACAATTTAATGGTCTACTTTTATTTTAACCTTCTATTATTGTATTAAAATAATCTTAAAATTATTTTTCCCTAACACTTCATTTCACACATAAAGAAATTAAGGTAGAGACAAGTTAAGTGTTTAGTACTACATCACATTGCTTATTAGCGGTAGAGAGAAATATCAAAATTCAAGTTCACTGTCTCCATCATGAGGGCTCTTTTCATTTTTCCATGTTGCTTAAATTTTCCTTCAAATTGGAATGTATTTGACATCACTTCATTTATTGAGGCCCTGAAATTCTCTTCTTATTTCTTTCAGTTTCTGACTGAATTATAAAGTTCTATGCAAATAATGAAATTTGAACAATCATTTTGAAAAAGGTCAAGATAGATTCTGCTTATCATTTATATAAGTTGGTTCTATAATGTTTCTTTGGTTCTTTTACAGACTATAAAGATATGTTTCTGAGTACAATGAAACTTAATGAATTTAGGTAGGTAATCATTATTTCTATTATTAGTTATATTTTGGCAATTATAAAATCAATAGCTTGAGAAATATTGGCATCTTTGATATTACTCTGGAAACAGTTACAGTGAACTAATATATGATCACTTTTGTGTTATGTGATAAACAAATGTACCTGTCTCTACCTAGTAAAGTCAACTAAGTGTCCTCTGAGAGTAGCAATAATCAGGTCCCAAATGACAGAAGTGCTACCTTGCAGAATTGATTCTATAATGCTTCCGGCATCCACAGTACAGTAAGCTATTCAGAATTTTCATCAGTGACCTAAGTGATGTTTTGGAAGCAAGCTTATTGGATTTGTTGTTGGCAGAAACTGGAGAAGATGATTTCAAGAGAGATTTTTTTGCTTTCCCCTGGAAAATGGGTACAGAATTCAAAATGAGTTACAAGTAAAAAATATATATTTATTTGTTTTTAAATAATTTTAACTTTTACTTTAGATTCAGGAGTTACATATGCAGTTTTGTTACCTGGGTATATTGTGTGATGCTGAGGTTTGAGGTGCAATTGATACCATTACCCAGATATGGAGCATAGCACCCAATAGTTAGTTCTTCAATCCTTACCCTCCTCAACCCTCTTCAATCCTTACCTTCAATCCTTTCCCCCCTCAAGGGGGAAAGGAGGGAAAAAGTAGGGAAGGGATTAAGAGTTGACGTGTCCAGTGTATATTTATGACCATCTTTATGTCTATAAGTACCCATTGTGTATCTCCCACTTACAAGTGAGAACATGCAGTATTTGATATCCTGTTTCTGCATTAGTTCACTTAGGATAATGGCCTCCAGCTCCATCCACATTGCTACAAAGGACATGATTTTATTCATATTTCTGGCTGCGTAGCATTCCATAGCATAAATGTACCACATTTTCTTTACCCAATTCACCATTGATGGGCAACTAGGTTGCTTCCTTGTTTCTGTTATTGTGAATAGTGCTACAATGAACATATGAGTGTATCTTTTTTTTTCTGATAAAACAATTCATCTTCTTTTGAATATAAAATAATGGGATTGCTGGGTCATAGTGTAGTTCTGTTTAAGTTATTTGAGAAATTTCCACACTGTTTTCCACAGTGGCTGAATAATTTACATTCTCATCGATAGTGTATAAACATTCCTTTTTCTCCGCAGACTTGCTGACATCTGCTGCATTTTTAAGTTTTTAATAATAACTACTCTGTATGGTGTGAGACAGTATCTCATTGTGGTTTTGATTTGCAAGAAATGGATTTTGAATATAGGATAATATGCATAAGAAAAATTAGGAAGAAGTACTTATCTAGGAGATAAATAGAAAAGCAAAATGAACTCTGTTAGTACTTAGGATATGGATTATATGGACTTACATATAAAGCAATGACATGCTGCCCTAAACTCTAGTATAGGAAATATCAGAACAATTCAAATGGAAGAAAATAAGGATGAAAATACATTAGAGATTTAAAATTTTAAAGAGGCATTCATCTTTCTATATGCCCCATCTAGCTTCTTTTTACCTCTATGTTAAGCTCTTACATTACTAATTTTTTTTAAAAAATGTAAATATTAGCCTGAAGCCAATTTTGTATAAAAAAATTCAACTCTCATGAAAAGCAAACCAGAAATAGCAGACTAATTGAGTACAATACATTTAGATTCTTTTATAAGAGTAGTTTCATGTCTATTAGACACAATCTGATTATCTTTAAGTAAGAGACATATTTAGTTTCATGGATAGGTTATAAATAATAGTAATTAAATTAAAGTATTGGTAAGTAGCTATACAAAATGAAAGAATAGCAGGGTAAAATAAAACAACCTCACTTACTGTTTAGTCAAATAAAAAGAAACCAGTATGTTAAAGGAATATCTACACCCACATATTGATTGTAGCACTACTCTCAGTTGCAAAGATATGAAATCAACCTAAATATTTATATTTGAATGAATAAAGAAAGAAAATGTGGTATATATACACAGTGGAATACTATTTAGTCTTGAAAAGAATAAAATCATGTCATTTGCAGCAAAATGGATGGAACTGGAGGTCATACTGTTAAGTGAAATCAGCCAGACACAGAAAGACAAATAACACATGTGGGAGCTATAAAAACGGTGGACCTTTTGATGGCTGCATAATATTCCATGGTGTATATGTGCCACAGTTTGTGTCCTTTGTAGAGACATGGATGAACCTGGAAACCATCATTCTCAGCAATCTGACAGAAGAGCAGAAGATCAAACACCGCATGATCTCACTCATGGGCGGGTGTTGAACAATGAGAACACATGGACACAGGGAGGGGAGCACTACACACTGGGGTCAGTTGGGGGGAAATAGGGGGGGGACGGTGGGGGGTGGGGAGCTGGGGAGAGATAGCAAGGGGAGAGATGCCAGATGTAGGTGATGGGGAGGAAGGCAGCAAATCACACTGCCACGTTTGTACCTATGCAACAATCTTGCATGTTCTTCACATGTACCCCAAAACCTAAAATGCAATAAAATAAATAAATGGAAAAAAAAAAACGGTGGAGCTTATAAAGATTTAGTAGAATTGTAAATACTAGAGATTGGGCAGGGTGTATGGCTAGGAAGAAAGGGGATGGAGAGCAGTTGGTAAATAAGTTAAAATATGTAGTTAGATAGAAAGGACAAGTTCTAATGTTTGGTAGCAGATTAGGATGACTGTATCTAACAAGGTATGGCGTATTTCAAAATAACAAAAAGTAAGGACTTGAAATGTTCCCAACGCATCGAAATGATAAATGCCTGAGGTAATGGAGACCCTAAATATCCTGACCTGATTATTACACATTCTATAAATGTAGCAAAGTATCATGTGTACACCACAACTATCTGTAAATACTATATCAATAGAAAGAGTCAGTTATTTAAATGGCTTTGGGTTGTCAGAGTCATTTCACTGTTACCATCACGTTCACCTTTGTTTCATAATAATTTGTCCAAATGACACGTAGCTGCACCCACGTATTTTGTCCTTTAAACAATCCTTATCTGGGGCATTTTACCTGCTTTTAGAACCTTCTATTTTTGACTAAAATAATTTACCATGTTCTGTGTTCTGATGCCTTGGGCCTCCCCAGTCACTTACTATGATGCCTACAGTCTGTTATAATCTTTACATCTACAAATTCTATAATAAAAGATGACCCTGCTAATGCATTTAACACATATTTACTGAATATGTATTCTCTACCAGACTCCTCATATATGAAACAGTATCACATAGAAGAAATGACCAGACTTGGTGTTAGAATAACAATTTTAAAATCCTGCCTCTGTCTCTTGCAGCATTGTGTGTTTTCAGTTACATCACCTGTGTTTTATTACTCTTATGTATAAAAGTGGTAGTATCATTTCTCCCTGAGCATTTGTGGAGGTTAAGTGAGATGAAATATATAAAAATGCTTTATACAGTGCTTAGGACATGCTTCATAGTCAATATATACCAGGTGTCATTCAATTTGAGGTTAGGTTCTAGAGTTACTGAGATGTGTATGACATGCTGCCTGTCTTCAAGGCACTTGCAGTTTAGTAGAGACACTCTAATTTCAGTTTAATAAATGGTGTTTTACCATGGGTCTATATGCATTATGGAGCATAGAAGAGAAAGTGATAAAATATGCGGAGGAAATAACTTTGAAGTCATATTCATATCACTTATACCACTGGTTCACATGGCATTGAGTCAGGATCCTTCTTTCCACCACAAACAAATGAACAATATTCTAGGTGTCTCTTTGATCCTCCCAAAAAATTCATCAGACTGAATGAGTTCATTTTAGAATGCTCCGTGTTCTAATAATTAGATAACGTCTCAATAATCCACTATAAGCCCCCAAACTAATACTTTATAAACTATAAAAAATATAATAAAATTATACAACTAAGTTCCTTAGTAAATAGAATTTAAATAGTGAAAAATATGTAAATACTGCTAATGTTTCCATATAATAACACAACATGGAACGCTTATCTCTGATAAAAAACAAAATATTAATGTTTTCATCATGCAATGGAAAATAAAAGTCTGCATGTAAGAACCAAGGTGGAAGAGATAAGAGAGGTGAGCTGAAAAAAAGACAGGTGCAAGAAAATCTCATTTTACAATAAGGAAAGTCAAAAGATTGTGACCGTTTTTTATGGATCGAAAAATTAAAATGTAAGTATGTTATTTACAGTTACAAAGAGCATGCTGGAAATTGAGTTGTAAGTGTATTAGGAAGTATTTGAGGAAAAGATAAATGGGTAAGCAATTTTTTTTATATGAATGAAAGACTCTGATGGGTTATGTCTGAAGTTGATAGATTTAGAATGGCAATAAAACAACAGTTTTAAGATATGTGAGTAAAGACAATATGAGTAAATTGTTTAATGTGGGGTATAAAGACAGAAAAATATGTATTGATTGTTGGCATAGAGTACATTTAATATGTATAATAAATATAAAATATTCATTATTATTTAAAATAATAGTAGTAAGATTTTCTAAATCTATGTTACTACCAAGAAAAAAATTATAAAAATATTTTAAAAATAAATTTTAACATTAAGGATCATAAAAATTATGTATTTGAATGTACTAATTGTAAGGTACATTTTGAATAAATAAATGTTAAGGAATATCTAATTAGATGGTATACTATTATATATCATTATATGGTATCGTATTTCAATTGGAAAAAAAGGACTTTTTCATTTCAAAAAACACTTCTAAGATTACTTAGCCACCTTTTTTTTTCTTAATTAGACTGCTATACTAAATATCACTTAAATTTGGCTTATGTGAGACTGTAGAGGTCATTCATAGTGTCTCCCATTTGTTGCTGATTTACTTTTTTGGCACATGATAATATTTGTGCTTCCTTATCCTTTTGAAGTTTTGAGTAACTCGGTGCCTTGCTTTGGTCACTAATCTGAGAACAAATGAACTATTTGCCGTCTCTCTCCAGCTGACTCATGTTATCCTTGCAAAATAAGCCTTGGAAAAAGAAAATCCCCTGAGTAATGGTATGGATCACAGCCCCCAGGAAAACCTACAAGGACATGTAATGTGAGCAAGAAATATCCTATGGTTGTCTGAAGTTACTGAGATATGGAGACTGTTTTTTACTGCAGCATAACACAGCCTGTCACGACGAATAACATAATGCCAAAGTTTTCAATGTCTTAGGGTCATCTTTCTTATATTATTTCCATGTAAAGATCATTGACATTATAGCTACAGACAATTATGTAAAAACACCATAATCTAATGTGGAAAAAATCTTAACAATAATCCATAATTCAGTCTGTGTAATATTTTCTGTCTCTTTTTCATATTTATGTAACTAGTAAAACATACACCTATGTTATCACAAAAATTAGAAATTAAGAAAATAAAATTAGTTAATGGAAATATTAAGAAAAACATATTTGTAAGACTTTGGATTTCTGAATTTTGATCAATATGTATTTTGCTATAACCTTACTTAAGTTTGATGAGCTAAGTGTACATTTATTTAAGTGAATTGAGGTCATTACTTGAGCTGAAGTTGATATTTTTGAAATATATATACATATTTTCTACTATTGATATAACGTATACAGAATTCAGAAATTAAATCTTCAAGAATTGTTTGTGGGGAAGATATTTTATCTAACTTTTTCATTTTATAGATAAAGATAAAGGAAACAATATGGTTTTTCTAAAATCATCTAGAAAGTGGGTGGCAGAATTGAGGTTAGAAGCCAGACCCCTTGATTTTTGGTTCAATTTCTTTCCACTATTGTTTCTAACATCAGCTAGACATTTTACAGTCAAAGACTGTATGGTTCCGTGTAAGGTAAATTCACAGATTATTTTTCTAATTTGGGGATTTGATTAAGTCACTTCTAGTATATCAGTTTTTTTCTCACTTGTTTACAAAGGCCAAGGAACATAGTTTGCTTTAAAAACTATCATCAAATAAAAATGCGAACTCAGATACATTTTTAAAAGCATCATAAAGAGGAACAACACACACTGGGGCCTTTCAGAGAGGAGAGGGTGGGAGGAGGGAGAAGATCGGGAAAATTAACTACTGGATACTAGGTTTAATACCTGGGTGATGAAAGAATCTGTACTACAAACCCCATGACAGAAGTTTATCTGTGTAACAAACCTGTACTTGCAGTATAGGCAGAACTAAATTTCCTCATTCAGAGGAAAATGTCTTGCAAAGAAAAAGGCTTCCTGGAAATCAAATAAGTCTTGCACAGCAAGTTTAATGAGCTAAGTGTACATGAATCAAAGACATCTGAATTAAATTTTCCTTGAAATATACATAAAATGAAGAGGAACTGTGGTTTGCAGATTATGTTTCAGGTTCTATTCCATTTTTTCCAGCCTCAAATAGTACTAGTTTTTTTTACTCCTACTTGGGAGTTTGTAAAAATGCTTAGTATACCACAGAATAAAACTGAGTTCATCAGAAATCCAGTATAAATATGAGTTAGATAATAACATAACATGACCTAACTCTTCATATTCATATAAAGTATTAGAGTTGAGATTTTTAAATGGTTGTTATGTAGACTAATTCTTAACTATTTGAGGGACAAAAAACAATCATCATGAGACTAAATATCAGTAGTTACTTTCAAAATCGGATATGCTAACTTTCATTATATGGAACTCAGAGTTGGATGCCATGCATTATTTCTCAGATTTTAAATATATAACATTATAATTATTTTTTTGACATAGCTCTGATATCTAGGGTGAGTTCCCTTCTGTCACTCAGTGACTTATAATAAACCCTAATTCCAGCATTATGTACAAAATAATTTGAAACAATGCTGTCAATATTTGAATTTGCGGTAGTTTCCCAACAGTGAAATCTGACCTTTTCCTACAAAATGGCATGAAGTTTTAAAGAAGTAGTAAAACAAGCTTGTGATCTCAGGAAAAATACATTTCAATTAAAAAGAGTACCTATCATCCATGACATTTTTCAGTCTATGAGAAGTGTTTCTTTGTATATTTCTCTTGTTCTGTCATTATTTTAATACATCAACATATATATTTTATGTTCAATTTACAGTAGTTTGAAACTAAGTCTTTGCTGAGAAAGACTATCAGTATAAAATAATTTAACATGATCTGATAAGTATATGCCTTAGTTCGTTTCTAGTAACTATAGTGGCAGTTGAACTACATTGCCGAGGGATTTAGACATGTAAATCTGCCTGCTGAAAGCTTTACTAAGTTTTACAAGAGCAGAAATTTGCCTTTGTATAACTAAACATAATAGTTATGGGTTCTGTGGTCTCATTTTGTATTCTCTAGTGATAGGGTTTAAAATTTATTTATGTATATATTTTTATATGTATGTATATATGTATATGCCAGAAGATCAATGCTGGAACATGAAATATCCAAATAAAAGAGGAATTAGAACAGAGAGTAAATGTCTGATTATTGCTATAAAAAATAAAGATCCATAGCTTTCATGAACAAATGAATGCAGGCAACTCTGTGCAACATTAAAAACTGAACTACAGGTGAATTTCACCGTCTTTCCTGGAAAAATCTCATGGGCAAAATCAGACCTGATCAGAGAATTTCCCTAGTTGATTATTGAAGGCACTAAAAATATAGTGCTGGAGTTTAAGCACACTGGATATGTCATGCTGGGTTTTGTATGGGATTTGAGGATTTGTTTGCCTGTTTGTGAGTTCTTTGTTACAACAAATTAAATTTTTTGATTCTTGTATTAATCTTCATTTGCTTCAATTAAATCTGCCAGTTTTCATAATTTCCTACATAAAATACGGTTTTGCTCTCAGAATACATAAGTTGCAGCTTTCAATAATTATAATATTTTTGAATATATTTTTGCTGCTTTATTTTATTCTATATTTTTTCATAAGTTATTGGGGTATTGAAGTACAAGTGGTATTTGGTTACATGAGTAAGTTATTTAGCGGTGATTTGTGAGATTTTGGTGCACCCACCATCAGAGCAGTATACACTGTACCTTATTTGCAGGCTTTTATCCCTCGACTCCCTCTCACTCTTCCGCTCAAGTCCCCGAAGCCCATTGTATCATTCTTACGCTTTTGCATCCTCAGCTTAGCTCCCACATATCAGTGATAAAATACAAGGTTTGGTTTTCCATTCCTGAGTTACACCACTTAGAATAAGAGTCTTCAATCTCATCCAGGTCACTGCAAATGCTGCTAATTCATATTTTTTATGGCTGTATACTATTCCATCAAACTATTCAATCACAGTTTCTTTCTTTTCTGTTTTTTTTTTTTTGCCGTATGTGTTGGTTTATTAAAATTTTTTTAAACTAAAAGTACAAGAGACTCTAACCCAGTCAATTCATAATGGTTATCATAAATTCTGAATCCATGGGATTAATTTAATAAGTGAAGGAACTACTTTGAGAACATTTAAGATGATGATTAAATTCATTTGAAGTATTTACTGTTGCTTTTGCTATGTAATTGTGATTAAAGATATGTTTCTCAGATATTTCTGAAGCAAACACAGCTCCATCCAGTTAGCCCTACTGCCCAAATCTCAAGTGCATTAATAAATTGACTAGTAAGTGATTTTTTTTTTATTCTGAGAAAAAATTTTGAAGATCACGTTGAAATAGAGCCAGATAGGACTTTTCACAGTAAGTAAATGCTCATAATGTTTTAAAGCATTTACCTGATGAACTTTATTTTATTTTATTTTTTAAACATTTTCCTGATGAACTTTATTTTAATTCAATCTATCAATCTATCTATCATCTATCTATCTATCTATCTATCTATCTATCTATCTATCTATCTATATCTATCTGTCTATCTATCTATCTATCTATCTATCTATATACTGTACTTTAGGTTCTGGGGCACATGTGCAGATCATGCAGCATTGTTGCATAGGTACATACATATCAATGTGGTTTGCTGCCTCCAACCCCCTGTCACCTCTACCTGGCATTTCTCCCCATGTTATCCCTCCAGATTTGTTATTTTTGCTTATTCTTGCTTTGGCTATGTAGGCTATTTTTTTTTTTCCATCCGAATTTTGGAGGTTTTTTTTCTAATTCTGTGAAGAAGTATGGTGGTATTCTGATGGGGATTGCGTTGAATTTGTAGACAGCTTTTGGCAGTATGGTCATTTTCGCAGTATTGATTCTACCCATCCATGATCATGGAATGTGTTTCCATTTGTTTGTGTCGTCTATGACTTCTTTCAGCAGTGTTTTGCAGTTTTCCTGGAGAGGTCTTTTGACTTCTGTTAGGTGTATTCCTAAGTACATTATTTTTTGTGCAGCTGTCATAAAAGGGGTTGAGTTCTTGATTTGATTCTGTGTGATCACTGTTGGTGTACAGAAGAGCTACTGATTTTGTGTACATAAGTCTTGTATCTGGAAACTTTGCTGAATTCTTTTATTGAGTCTAGGAGCTTCCTAGAGGAGTCTTAGGGTTGTCAAGGTAAATGTCACCAACAAACAGTAATAGTTTGATTTCCTCTTTATCAATTTAGATTACTTTATTTCCCTTGTCTGATTGCTCTGACTAGAACTTCCAGTACCATGTTGAAGAGGAGTGGTGAGAGTGGGCATCCTTGCCTTGTCCCAGTTCTCAGAGGGAATGTTTTCCACTCTTCCCCATTCAGTATTAAGTTGGCTGTGGGTTTGTCATAGATGGCTTTTATTACATTAAGGTATATCCCTTGTATGCCAATTTTGCTGAGAGTTTTTGCATCTATTGAGATGATTATGCAATTTTTGTTTTTAATTCTGTTTGTATGGTATATCACATTTATTGACTTGCATATAAACAATTCCTGCATTCCTGGTATGAAACCCACTTGACTATGGTGGATTATTTTTTTGATATGTTGTTGGATTTGTTAGCTAGTATTTTGTTAAGGAATTTAGCATCTATGTTCAACAAGGATGTTGGTCTGCAGTTTTTTTTTTTTTTTTTTTTTTTTTTTNTTTTTGGTTGTGTCCTTTCCTGGTTTTGGTATTAAGGTGATGCTGTCTTCATAGAATGAATTAGGGAGGGTTCCTTCTTTCTCTGTCTTGTGGAATAGTGTCAAAAGGATTGACATCAATTCTTTTTCAACTGTCTGATAAAATTCTGCTGTGAATCCATCCGGTACTGGGCTTTGTTTTTGTTGGTAATTTTTTAATTACCATTTCAATCTTGATGCTTGTTATTGGTCTGCTCAGGGTATTAGATTCTTCCTGATTTAAACTAGGAGGGTTGTATTTTTCCAGGAACTTATCCATTTCTTCCAGGTTTTCTGGCTTATGTGCATAAAGGTGCTTATAGTAGCCTTGAATGATATTTTGGAATTTAGTGGTATCAGTTATAATATCTCCTGTTTTGTTTCTTAGTGAGGTAATTTGGATTTTCTCTCTTCTTTTCTTGGTTAATTTTGCTAATGGTCAATCAATTTTATTTACCTTTTAAAAGAACCAGCTTTTTGTTTCATGTATCTTTTGTAATTTTTTTGTTTGTTTGTTTCAATTTCATTTAGTTCTGATTTGATCTTTTTTATTTTGTTTTTCTTCTGCTGGGTTTGGGTTTAGTTTGTTCTTGTTTCTCTTTTTCCTTGAGGTATGACCTTAGATTGTCTGTCTGTGCTCCTTCAGACTTCTTGATGTAGGCATTTGGGGCTATGTACTTTTTTCTTAGCACTGCCTTTGCTGTATTCCAGAGGTTTTTATATGTTGTGTTATTACTGTTATTCAGTTTGAAGAATTTTTAAATTTCCATCTTCACTTCATTTTTGACCCAGTGCAGGTTATTTAATTTTCATGTATTTGCATAGGTTTTGGAGGTTCCTTCAGGAGTCAATTTCCAATTTTATTTCACTGTGGTCTGAGAGAGTGCTTGATATAATTTCAGTTTTCTTAAGTTCATTGAGACTCATTTTATGGCCTATCACATGATCTATCTTGGAGAAAGGTTTAAATGCTCTTGAATATAATGTGTATTCTATGATTGTTGGATGAAATATTATGTATATGTCTGTTAAGTGCATTCTACCAAGGTATAGTTTAAATCTACTGTATCTTTGTTGACTTTCTGTCTTGATAACACATCTATTGCGGTCAGGGGAGTATTGAAGTCCCTCACTATTATTGTATTGCTATCTCTCTCATTTCTTGGGTCTATTAGCAATTGTTTTATTAATTTGGAAGCTCTAGTGTTAGATGCATGTATGTTTAGGATTGTGATATTTTCCTGTTGGACAACGCCTTCTACCACTACATACTATTCCTCTTTTTCTCTTTTAACCACTGTTTCTTTAACGTTTGTTTTGTCTCATAAAAGAATAGCTACGTCTGTTTGCTTTTGGTGTCCCTTTGCATGAAATGCCTTTTTTCACACCTTTGTTTTAAGCTTGTGTGAATTCTTATGAGTTAGGTGAGTCTCCTGAAGGCAGCAGATAGTTGATTGTGAGTTTTTATCCATTCTGTGGTACGGTATCTTTTAAGTGGAGTATATACACTATTTACATTCAATGTTAGTATTGAGATGTGAAGTACTGTTGCTTTCACGATGCTCTTTGTTGCCTGTGTACTTTCCTTTTTTGTTTTTACTTTTTAAACTGTGTTTTTGTTTTATAGGTTCTGGGTGCTTTATGATTTAAAGAGTTTCTGTTTTGATGTGTTTTCAGGATTTGTTTCAAGATTTAGAGTTCCTTTTAGCAGTCTGCTAATGGTGAAATTTCTCAGCATTCGTTTTCCTGAAAATGACTGTATCTTTCTTTTATGTAGGATGTTTAGTTTCAGCAGATACAACATTCTTGGCTGATAATTGTTTTGTCTGAGAAGACTGAAGATAGATCCCCAATTCCTTCTACATTGCAGGGTTTCTGCTGAGAAATCTGCTGTTAATCTAATAGGTTTTCCTTTATAAATTACCTGGTGCTTCTGTCTCACAGCTCTTAAGATTCTTTCCTTTGTCTTGACTTTGGTTAACCTGATGACAGTGTGGCTAGGTAAATATCTTTTTCCCATGTATTTCCCTCGTATTATTTTTGCTTTTTGAATTTTGATATCTAAGTCCCTAGCAAGGCTGGGGAAGTTGTCCTTGATTATTCCCCCAAATATGTTTTCCAAGCTTTTAGAATTCTCTTCTTCCTTGGGTACACCAATTATTCTTAGGTTTCATAATTTACATAATCTCAGATGTCTTGGAGACTTTGTTCATATTTTCTTATTCTTTTTTCTATGTCTCTGTTGGATTGGGTTAACTTGAAGGCCTTATCTTTGAGCTATGAATTTCTTTGTTCTGCTTGATCAATTTTATTGCTGAGTCTTTCCAGAGCATTTCACATTTCTAAAAGTGTGTCCAAAATTTTCTGAAATTTTGATAGCTGTTTTCTTTAAGCTATCTGTATCCATGAATACTTCTCCCTTCACTTCTTGTATCATTTTTTTGGATTTCCTTGCATTGGGCTTTCCCTTTCTCTGGTGCCTTCTTAATTAGCTTAATAATTAACCTCCTGAATTCTTTTTCAGTTAAATCAGGGATTTATTCTTAGTTTGGATCAATTGCTGATGAACTAGTATGATTTCGGGGGGGGGTATTAAAGAGCCTTGTTTTGTCATATTACCAGGATTGGTTTTCTGGTTCCTTCTCATTTGGGTAGGCTCTGTCAGAAAAAATGTCTGGGGCTGAAGGCTATTGTTCAGATTCTTCTTTCCCAAGGGATGTTCCCTTGACGTCTCTCTTCTGGGTGTAGTCACCCAGTGAGCCGACTGGGCTCTGGGTGGCTGCTGGGGTTGTCTGCATAGAATTTTGAGATATCAACCGCCCAAGGGGCTCTCAGCCATGGTTACTGGTGCCTGTTCTGGTGGAAGTGGCAGAAGGTTAAACGGACTCTGTAAGTGTCCTTAGCTTCGGTGGTTTAATTGGCATTTACTAAAGAAGGTATTTTGGCAAAAAGAATAAAAGACTTGATTAACTTATGATTGATGTCTGATATTTCCCTGTCTTCTTTAAAACTCAAAATATGTTCTTGAGAAATTGATTCAGTCAAATTTGTCATATAATGTTTGTCAATCTCACTCTGTTTCTCTTTTCTATGCCACACACTACCAGATAAGTAACTTCCTATGGGAAACTAAAAATAAATGTTCTTGCATTGGCTTTTGTCTAAAGGAATCTTTTACTCCAGAAGATTGAGTGACTCCTGATTCTTCCAGAACACAATACCTGTAATTCTATCTATATTTTATCCACTTAGATGAAATGTTTTAACCATATTAAAGTAGAAATGAACCGAGTCCTAAATGTGGTAAGGTTAACACATTATATTCCTGCTCAAATGCATCCAGGAGCAGAATCAGAAGAAAATTGAAGGTAGCTTTTCCTGCTATATAAGTTACTCTGAATTTGTTAATATTTAGCACTTCAGACACAGAATGAGAAAGCAAAAGACAAATATTCCCATAAAAACTTCTTTAAAAATTGGGAAAAAACTTGAATATCCTTAATACAAGCATTTTTCTGCTGTAAGAATGGGTTTAATTGTAGTTACAGCAAGGTACTAGATTGAAATGGAATTTTAAGTCATGTGGAAAGAACTTTGATGCGGCCTTTGTACATATTCTTCCCTGTCTTTTACAATCTCTAGAGCTTGGTTTCTATAATTTAAGTTTTGATTTTTGACAGAACACAAATTTCTCTAGGTTTGTTATTTTGAGATTTTATCAATCACATACTTTTAATTTGTTCACATTTTGTTCTAAAGACTTTCTTATTCTCTTGACACCTTTGCAACATTCATTATCATTTCTTCCTTCCATTGCTAAAGTCACATTTTCTCACTGCCTTTAGTTAATTCTACCGTAATGTTTGTTTTGAAAATGGATATGTTTTCCAATAAGATTAATATATTAAGGAACTATTTGAGAAAATACAGATTTTGTGTTTGCTTGCACATGATTTTGTTCATAATAAATACTAAAAGCCTGCAGAAAATTGCATCCACATAATACGCAAAGCACATTCATACACCCCCAAAATTTGCAGGTGTCTCAGTCTACCATGTGTGTTATGAGCATACTCATCTACATATGATGTTACAACTTTCTATTCAATTTCAGATAACCTTCTTTCCACCACTTCACAATAACTCTGAAGCTGCTACAACCCTTCTAAATACCACTTCCCCAAGCAAACTTCCAATATTTTCCAAGATTGAGTGCTATATTTATTTCAGTGTATCCTATATATTGTGCTTTTCTAAACTATTTATACATTATATATGCATTTATGTATATATTTGTTACATTTTATATATTTCTGGACTATTTAATAGGGATTACGGGAATTACAATTTGAGATGACATTTGGGTGGAAACACAGAGCCAAACCACATCACTTGGCTACTAAAGAAATTATTTTTCCTCAAGCACAAGATGGAACTATATATTGGTTACAAATTTACTTAATAAATGTAAACTCCCAAACTTTTTAACATCTGTGCTTATGGCTATACACATTTACTATGTCTAACTATTAGAAGTGTTTTTACCTTTTTTATACAAAATAAAACTTAATCCTATTTGGATTTATGGGTTTCAAAGAAACTTTTATTTGACTTTTCACTAAAAGTGAAAGTCAACATACAGTGAGTGACTTTGTTCTTCCTGAAATTTTTTTTAGAAATACATATACAGTATTCATAGAGTTTAACTCTTTGATTCACCATGTTTATATCCAAATATGGCTGAGTTTGCTAGAGTTTAAACAGTAATTAGGCTAAGGTGGGGGGTGTTCATATTGACAGATAATTTATTATAGGACAATTTAAAAATCACATATATGAATCTCTGTTGATGGCCCAGAACACTCACAACCATTTAATACTATAAGAAACCTGGAATATATTCCATAGATTACATAAAATGCTTTAAGGTCAATGATCATATTTGTGTTTTAAAACTACCATTCTGACCACAAATGGAAAGAGAAATCATTGTCAAGGTGATAAATAATGTACCTAGGAGGGATTATGTCATTGGTATTCAGAGACATAGCCAAAAGAAGAATGGGAGAATTGAGCTCCTAAAAGCCAGACAATGAACTAATTATGTGATAATAAAATTGCACGCTTCCAGAGGGAGAAGTTGTACCATTTTTATATGCCTTAACATATTTGAAGGAAACTTAGGAAAAACTTTGGCTAAGCCATAGCACTGCAGCCTCCAAGAGATATGACACTCAGGGCGGTGCCACAGAGGATAGAAAGCCTGGGGTACAGTAAAATTTGTTTGCTTATCCTGATAATATTTGAAGAAGATGAAATTAGGTCAAAAACAGATTAGAAGTGAAAAGAACACAACAAAAAATAAGTCCTGATAATTGAATGGAGGAAGATAAACATTTTTTATTTTGATCTTCCCCGGTTAATGATGAGAGAGGTATGTGTTTGTGTGTGTGTGAGTGTACACACACAAACATATGCATAATACACATATGGCATGTATATGGGTCTTCAGTGGGTTATAACATCAGTAGACAGAAGCTTTATCTCTCATTGGTTACCTCTCTAAATCATTGTTAAGCAAAAATGCCTTATATCTCCCAAAGCAATTATTCTGATTTACTTCTCACTGAATATACTTCTAGTAACAATAAATAAATATGATAGTTACAATAAAGTAGCTTTTGTACAATTATTTGCCCTTCAAATGCCTGAAGATTATAAAATAATTACTATGCTAATCATTCTATTCTTTGTAGTTCAGTTTAATAAATACTTGGCTGATTTTTAAACTTGATGTGTTTGCCGTTTTCCAGTGGTAATACCAGTTTCAGGCATATTAGAAATATGTATTAGCATGTGCTGTATGTTAAAAAAAATATTCCCCTAGAAAAAAACATCATGATGATAAACGAATTCTAGTTTAAAATGTGTGGAATAGGTAGATTTTAGTTCTGAGTAAACATTTCCAAGTGTTCACAACGTCAGAAGATTTAGTTGTTGAGTATTTTATTGCTATACTAAATAAACCACCTATAAATCAAAAGCTTTATTTTCCAATCTTGTTAAGTGAAGCAATTTCCCACTTATCACATTTGCTTACATTTCTTGTACTTCTTAAGATTTATGTAGAAATAATTCTAATGAATCTAGAAACCCTCAATTATAGAATGACTGACGTACTTGTAGTGACAAAGCAAACAGTTGCATTGTGTGTATGACTGTTATTTTAGCTTTGACCTACTTAGATTAGATAGTTGCAACTCTGATAGTAGGTTTCAAAGTTTAACACAACATCCGATGGAAAATAATTAAAGCACTCACTATCAAAAGATTGAAGGTTATGATTTTGAGTCACTGGAAAAACTAGAAAACCTCAACAATCATATTATTTCTAGCAGTGTCTCATTAACTGTCAACATGGCTGAAATCAATAGATATAATAGAAAAATAGTATGAAGAAACATATTGAGCTATTCTATATAATTCATAGCAGGAAACTATCAGACATATTTTATTACATTTAAGCTTACCACTACCAACTGAATTTGTAGTGTTGCCATTTTGATAACTGAATTCAACCTTAACATCATAAGAATATTGGCTGAAGGTTGTGTAATTTGAACAAAGGTATCGTAGTATACAAATTTTCTTACCTTTAATTGGTCATGTTTATATTTACTTTTTGACAAGTTGACCTTGATACAGAAAGAGAGAGAGGAGAGAGAGAGAGAGAGAGAGAGAGAGAGAGAGAGAAAGGGGAGAAGAAAAAAGAATACTTGCTTCCTTATTTATGGGCATGCTCAATAGAATACTTATATAACCCTATAGTAATAATACAACCTGTTTCTCATTACTAAGAATTTTTTCCATTGCTCCCATAGGTTTGGACAGCATGATAAGTTTGGTAATAAAAAGCATTCTCCACTTTTCCTACCAGTGATCTTCAAATGATTAACTAATAGTCTCACAATGATTTCCAGAAGTTTTTCTCAATACAAGGAGTGTCAACTTATCTTCTACACCAGATGGTGTGGGAACTGATATTCTCTTGTAGTTGTAAAATAAAGATCACAGTGGAAAATATTTCCCACCCAGAATGTGAATTTCTAAACAGGGGGAAAATTGCTCTTAATGTCAACCTGTTGATTAATTCAATAGATAAATTCAAGTTCAGGTCTGGAACCTAGGCAAACTTGTGTCATGGTTGTTTATTGTACAGAATATTTTACCATCCAGGTACTAAGCCTAGTAGTACCCATTAGTTGCTTTTCCTTATCCTCTACCTTCTTCTACCTTTCACACTCTGAAAATCCCCATTGTGTGATATCCCCCCTATGTTGTTGTGTGTTCTCATCATTTAGCTCCCACTTATAAGTAAAAACATGTGATATTTGTTTTCTATTCATGTGTTAGTTTGCTAGGGATAATAGTCCCCAGCTCCACCCATGTCCCTTAAATGACATGATCTTATTCCCTTTTATGGCTGCATAGTATTCTGTGGTGTATATCTTCTTTATCCAGTCTATCATTGATGGGCATTTAGGCTGATGATTCCATGTCTTTGCTATTGTGAATAGTGCTGCAATAAATGTATGTGTGCATGTGTTTTTATAATAGAATACTTCATATTCCTTTGGGTATATACCCAGGATTGGCATTGTTGAGTCAAATGTTATTTCTGTCTTTAAGTCTTTGAGGAATCACAATACTGTCTTCCTCAATGAATGAACTAATTTACACTCCCTCTCAACAGTGTCTAAGTGTTGCTTTTTCTCCACAAACTCACCAACACAGGCTATTTTTTGACTTTGCATCATAGCCATTTCTGACTGGTGTGAGATAATATCTCACTGTGGTTTTGACTTGAATTTCTCTAACGATTAACGATGTTGAGCATTTTTATATGCTTGTTGGCCATGTGTGTGGCTTATTTTGAAAAGTGTCTGTTCATGTCCTGTGCCCATTTTCAAATGGTGTTCTTTTTGTTGTGAATTTATTTAAGTTTCTTATGCATTTGGGATATTAGACCTTTGTCAGATGCATAATTTGCAATTTTTTTCCACTCTGTAGTTTGTTTACTCTGTTGATATCTTCTTTTTCTGTGCAGAAGCTCTTTTGTTTTAAGTTCTATTTGTCTACTTTTGTTTTTGTTGCTATTGTTTTAGGAAACTTTGTCATGAAATCTTTGCTAAGGTCTATTTCAAGAATGGCTAAGTTTTCTTCTAGAATTTTTTTATAATTTTAGGTCTTACATTTAAGTCTTTAATCTATCTTGAGTTGTTTTTTCGTGAAGAAGTTGCATTCTTCTGCATATAATTAGCCAGTTACTCCAGCATCATTTATTGAATAGCAAGTCTTTTTCCTCATTGCTTGTTATTGTTGACTTTGTCAAAAATCAGATGATTGTAGGAGTGCAGCTTCATTTCTGATTTCTCTAACTTGTTAGTCTGTGTGTCTGTTTTTGTACTAGTATTCTGTTTTGGTTACTGTAGCTTTGTAATATGATCTGAAGTCAGGTAGTCTGATGCCTTAGGTTTTGTTCTTTTTGCTTAGGATTAGCTTGGCTATTTAGTCTCTTTTTTGGTTCCATGTGAATTTTAGAAGAGTTTTTTCCAATTCCGTGAAAAATGATGTTGACAGTTTGATGGAAATAATATTGAATTCATAAATTCTTTGTGCAATAGGGCCATTTTAATAATATTGATTGCTCCTATTAATGAGAATGGAGTATTTTTCCATTTGTCTGTTTCGTCTCTGATTTCTTTCAGCAGTGTTTTGAAATTCTTATTGTAGAGATCTTTTACCAGCCATGATAGCTGTGTTCTTCAGTATTTCATTATTCTTGTGCCTATTGTGAATGCAAATGAATTCTTGATTTGGTGATCAGCTTGGATGTTATTGGTATATAGAAATGATTCTTCGAAAGAATTGACAAGATTGACAGACGACTAGCTAAATTGATAAATGTAAAAAGAGTAAAGATCCAAATAAACACAATTAGAAATGTCAAGGGAGATATTACTACCAACCCCACAGAAATACAAAAACTCTCAGAGACTATTATTAACCCTTCTATGAACACAAACTAGCAAACATAAAAGAAATTTTAAAAATCCTGTAATCATACAACCTCCTAAGAGTGAACCAGTAATAAATTGAAATAATGAACAGATACATAATCAGTTCTGAAACTGAATAAGCAGTTAAAAAAAGCCTACCAATTAGAAAAGTCCCTGGAGCAGATGGATTCACAGGCAAATTCTAACAGATATAGGAGAGCTGGTACCAATTCCATTAAAATTATTCTGAAAACCAAGAAAGAGGGACTCCTTCCTAACCCTTACTATGAGGCCAGTATCATTTTGATATCCAAACCTGGCAGAGTCACAATTAAAAAAAAAAGACTTTGTCAGGTGTGGAGGCTTACTACTGTAATGCTGGCACTTTGGGAGGCTGAAGCGGGCTGATCACCTGAGGTCAGGAGTTTGAGACAGGCCTGTCCATCATAGTGAAATTCTGTCTATACTAAAAATACAAAAATTAGCTGGGCATAGTGGCAGGTGCCTGTAATCCCAGCTACTGGAGAGGCTGAGCCAGGAGAATCACTTGAACCTGGGAGGCAGAATTTACAGTGAGGCAAGATTGTGCCATTGCCGTCCAGCACCTGGGTGGCAAGAGCAAAAATCCATCTCAAAAAAA
>NW_016107483.1:246291-421328 GCF_001604975.1 Cebus imitator | reverse complement strand
AACCGAATTCAGCACCACATCAAAATATTTATTCACCGCAATCAAGTAGGCTTTATCCCTGAGATGCAAATCATAAGTGTGATTCATCATGTAAACAGAACTAAAAGCAAAAAACACATGATCATATCAATAGATGCAGAAATGGCCTTTGAAAACATTCAACATTGCTTCAGGTTAAAAATGTTCAACAAACTATGCATTTCTCAAAATAACAAGAGCCGTTTATGACAAGTTCATAGGCAACATCATACTGAATGGGTAAAAGCTGAAAGCATTCCCTTGAGAACCAGGACAAGACAAGGATGCCCACTCTCACCATTCCTTTTTAATATAGTACTCAAAGTCCTAGACAAAGTAATTAGGCAAGAGAAAAAAATAATAAGCATCCAAGTATGAAAAGAGGAAGTCAAACTATCTCTATTTGCCGACTATATGATTCCATACCTAGAAAACCCTGTAGTCCCTGCCCAAAGGCTCCTAGAACTGATAAATAACTTCAGCAAAGTTTTAGGATACAAAATCAATATACAAAACTTGGTAGCATTTCTCAATTCTTAGTTTACTATTAATAAAAGAAAAATTGGGTTGCTCAACAAACACATCAGAGGAATAACAAATAAATAGTTGAAAACAATTTTGGTAAAATAAACACTAGGCTTTGTAATTAAAAGTCAGTGAGAGTTAGCAGAAATAAAAAAGCTATTAAAGGAGGAGGTGAAAGACGCAGGCTCCAGCTTTGTGAATTTAGTCTAATCTCTACGGTCCCTTCCAGCTATAAATTACAACCACTCTCTTTGTTTAGGCTTATTTATTTATTCATTGGACTTAAGAAGACATCATTCAAAGGGACTCTGAAAATCATATGGTTTAATTTAGTCAGCTTTAATTAGTAATAACAATCCAACCTAATAGTTCAAGCCGTTGGTAATTATTTAATTAGTAATGATAGTCAAATCTAGTAGTTCGATTCGTTGATTATTTGAGTAATTGCCAAGTCGAATATTCTCTTATTTCTGTATCTTGTAACTCTTGCTTTCAACCCCTTTTGATGTGTGGTGGTCGTTGTATCAAAGACCTGAGGAGAAAAGAAACACAAGCAGATAAGCAGGCATTTTTCATTTCTCTCCTTAGAAAATCTAGCAGGGGAAATAAGAAAAAGATAAATGAAATCAAAGTTACATGTTCTGTTTTAGAAATGTCTGAGCTTACGAAAGACCTTGTTCTGGACGTTTGAAGGGAGGAGCAACAGCAATGTTCTGTGTGTGCTAGGAAGGGATGTGAAAGGTCAGAGTTACAGGTCTACTTAGGGAATCCCGGATGGGACTCTTTCACTAAAGAGCCCCAGGGAAGCAGAAATGGCTAATAGGAGATAGCAAGACCCAGAGAAGCTAGAGCCTAAATCCAGGGTGTCTCACCCTCACTCAAAATTCTTGTAATTCATGTAAGAGCACACAGGTTCAGATCCAGAGAATCATATGATTTCAGACATCAGATATTTCAGCACTATGTGCTAAGGCTAGAGTTATTTCTCCATTGCTTATCCTTGAGCAAAATCTTGGGACATGAGCACAACACTGTAGGGTTACTCTGATTATATTTAAGATTCAATAGCTTTGCTTTCAATACAACAAAATTCTTATTCAGAATCAGATGTAGGCCAATTGTGGAAAATAATAAATCTTTCCACCTCTGAGTTCTGAGTTTATGGTTGGAAGGACTCTTACTTGTTACACAAGTTTTTTTTTTTGAGATCGAATCTCGCTCTGTCACCTCAAGCTGGAGTGGAGTGGCACAATCTCAGCTCACTGCAACCTCTGCCTTCTAGGCTCAAGAGCTTTTCCTGCCTCAGCCTTTGGAGTAGCTAGGATTACAGGTGCCTGACACCACGTTTGGCTAGTTTTTATATTTTTAGTAGAGACAGGGTTTCGCCATGTTGACCAGGCTAATCTCTAACTTCTGACCTCAAGTGATCAGCCTGCCTCAGCCTTCCAAAGTGCTGGGATTACAGGTGTGAGCCACCGCACCCAGCCTTACACAAGTATTTTTACATAGATGATTTAAATACATATCGATGGTTGGATTTTTGGTGTATATTATATTTATGTCTATAGTATGGCTACCAATATTAAGGATAATATATACACTCATATGTACATGTGTGTTAAGAATTGTGTTTAATTCTAGAGGTAGCACAGAATAATCCTTGTAGAGGTCACAGTTAAATGAATAGGTTCTAACTCAAGGACCATCTTCTATCTGTTGGTAGTGATTCCTGGGCTCTGTGTTGTGCTGAGTTCTGGGCCTAGGCCTAGTAATTTTACCAGTACTTAAATCCATGCTATGTTACGGATTAGTGATTTCTGTTTGGATGGGAAAAGGAACACTATCAGAATATTTTTTGTTATCATTTATTTCCAAGCTAGCAGGTTCATGTTTCAAGTATGAGGCCAAACTGTATCCATACTCAGTGTCCATCAAAATTCAAGAGATGGTATTAAGCTTAGTAAACAGGTCGAATTATCAAATTCAACATGTAACAACATGTAACTTTGAGCTCGATTTATGCATGCCTCAATTTCTTTGTTTATAAATGGGTGATGATAATGTACTAACTGGATAGCATGATGATTAAAGGTGATAATAAATTGCTTGTGCAATGCTTGGTACACAGAAAGTGCTCAATAAATTATTATAATTCTATGAACAATTTGAAGATATATTGCTGTAACCTCCTTTCAGCCCTTTTTCTAAATCAGATTCAAAGGATTTTAGAAAATATTTGTCAATATTTTACAAATGTCTCTTCAATACAGACAGATCCTTTATTTATAAAGCTCAAACTGCAGCATCTTCAGGCATTCAAAACAATAATTATCATAAGTATAGAATAGTAAACTAAGCTAACACTATAATTATTTTCTTATTTTGTATTAATAATGTAACTATTTCTTTTCCTATGTGTAAGTGTAGCTTAACAGTAGCGCCTGTAGTGTAAATATTTTATTTCTTAAAACATACAGAAACCTTCTAGTCTTATAGTTCACCTTTGCTTTCCTTGTTTTATAGAAGTTCACTCTTCAGCTCACATAATTTCATTTTTTTGTTGACCTTGTCGATTTATTTTAAATACTGTTTTAACTAGTGTTTGTGTTTGTGTGTGTCTAAACCTACTTGAATTGCTTATAGGTTAATCCCTGCTTTAGAACTTCAATTCTTGACATCTCTTTTCTGAATTCGTTACTGTCATTTTTCCTGACCTTTTCAATCTTAGCAGTGTCCTTCCTATAAATACAGCAACAACAATTAAACACAGTAGTCAGAATGCAGTCTTCCCACAAAGTCAAGTACTGATAGAATGACTATCGTCATTTTGCTCTTTGAAATAAGTATACGAAGGACTTTTTACTCTATCCTTGACTTGTTTGTTTCCAGTTTCTTTATACCTGGAACTAAGAAAGCCCTGTTTAAAATAAAATCATTTAAAAAGCAATGAAAATATTATGAATAGGGATAAGGGACCCTAATATTCAAGAATAGAAATTAGTTTAAGTTAGTATCAACTTAATTTTAAAGCTCTGTCTTCCATGATGCTACATCATTGTTTCGTCTCATTATTATTCTCATATACCAAATCCTGTTTATCCCACTTCAATCAGTGAAAACTTTCACTTTTTTATTAGGGCCTGCTCACATCTACTATTGGTGATATCGACAGCCACCATGAAAACCTATCCACCATCTTTGCCTCTTGACTTCCTTATTCCAATGATGTCTCACTTCACAACATCTAATTCACTCACTTCTACAATCATGCTTTTTTATTACCAGAAACTCTGTCATCTCTGAAATAATTAATTAAAACATTCCTTTCCCTTCTGAAAACTCTCTTAAGATTGCATGTTCTAGTACTTGAATCAAATGGTTCTTTAAACTTATTAAGACTTTATCCATTGGCTTTTTTGAATTCTTTCAGTCAATGTGTCACTTTCTTTCAAAACTTACCACTGTATGCAATTTAGATCCTACAATTCACCAATGTAATGATTTCCATGCAATACTTTAAAATGACTCCTTTCCTTCTGTTTCTCCAACTTGTGAAATAGCCTTTTGGGAATGCAACTGATTTCTAAAGAAAATCATATATCCATATAAATTGGCACCATCATGAATTCATGATTCATACCTTCAAAATAATAATCTTTCCATAATATCATTTCCGTACCAAAGTCACCTTCCCACTTTCTGCTGTAATTAATTTATGTTTTCATTTTCTTTAAAGCCCCACATTTCATACTTCATTGATAAAATAGAACATATATTCAAACAACTAATTCATAAACTTATCGCCCCATACGAAGATTTTCTCTTTCTTTCTACCTTTTAAAACAGAATAAATTTCTCTTCTTGCACAGCTTAATCCCACCTTATGCCTCCTTATCATCTTTCAACTCTATTAAAAGAGAAATCTCCATGGATTTCTTATGTTTCTGCACATTGCAACTAGAGACACTGACACCATTTATTCTCCATCATCTTTCCAAGATTATTTCTATAGTGAACATCTTGAAAGATAGAATGATGTCTGTTTTCGAGGCAGAGGGCAGACATTTTTGCCATACAGTGAAATGAAGATGTCTTCCACTGTGACAAAGATTGGACAGATTTACTTACTGCCTATTATAAAAGACTCAGACTTTCTAAGCTAAAATTTCCTCACATGTGAGTTAAACTAGTTGCATTCTGTATCAATCTGGGCCAATTTTTTTTAATCCTCTAGAATTTGGTAGGAAAGAATAATTGACATGAGTCTGAAGTTTAAACTTGCTGTTTATAAGTTGTAAAGTCTTGTCTTTCTGATCTAATAGTCTGATGTCTTCTCCAGCATTCATAAAGCAGTGTCAGGCTAACATGTTGGCTTGCAAGGAAGTTAAAAATTAAAGCTCTTCAATATGCTTGATAAGTTCTTGCTATACTTTTCACTATCATCTTATGAATCTTTACCTCCTTCTCCATGAGATCATTTTCTTAGATATTCAACATGTTCTAGATTCACCTTTAAAATAATTTTTTAATCATACCCATTCTGACTGGTGTAAGATAGGTTTTGATTTCCATCTCTCTGATAATTGTGAATACTAAGAATAGTTCCATGTTTGTTGGCTCCTGGTATGTCTTCTTTTGAGAAGTGTCTGTTAATGTCTTTTGCCCACTTTTTAATGCTTTTTCCCCCGTTGATCTGTTTAAATTCTTTTTTTCCCATTTATTTTATTGCATTTTAGGTTTTGGGGTACATGTGAAGAACATGCAAGATTGTTGCATAGGTACACGCATGGCAGTGTGATTTGCTGCCTTCCTCCCCATCACCCACCTCTGGCATCTCTCCCCTTGCTATCTCTCCCCAGCTCTCCGCCCCCCACCGTCCCTCCTTCCATTTGACCCAGCCATCCCATTACTGGGTATATATCCAAAGGATTATAAATCATTCTACTATAAGGAAACGTGCACATGAATGTTCATTGCAGCAATGTTTACAATAGCAAAGACCTGGAACCAACCCAAATGCCCATCGATGATAGACTGGACAGAGAAAATGTGGCACATATACACCAGGGAATATTATGCAGCCATCAAAAACGATGAGTTTGTGTCCTTTGTAGGGACATGGATGAACCTGGAAACCATCATGTTCAGCAAATGGACAGAAGATCTGTTTAAATTCTTTAGAGATTCTACATACTAGTCCTTTGTCAAATGCATAGTTTGCAAATATTTTCTCTCATTCTGTAGGTTGTCTACTTACTTTGTTGATAGCGATCCTTTCTCTTTGCAGAAATCTTTAGTTATTAATTCTCATTTTTCTATTTTTTGATTTTGTTGCATTTACTTTTGAGATTTTTCCATTTTTTTACTTTGTTGCATTTACTATTGTGGTCTTCATCATAAATTATTTTTCTGGTCCAATGTTTACAAGAACATTTTCTTGGTTTTCTTCTAGAATTTTTAGTTTAAAGCCTTACATAGAAGTCTTTATCCATTTTGGGCTAATTTTCGTGTATGGTGAGGTATCAGGGGCCCAGTTTCATTCTTCTCCATATGGTTATCAGGGTTTTCCAGCACCATTTATTGAATAGGATGTTCTTTTCCAATCACTTATTTTTGTTAAGTTTGTGAAAGGTCATTTGGTTCTAAGTATGGGACTTTATTTTAGGAGTCTATTCTGCTCCATTGGTCTATGCATTTATTTTTGTAAATGTACCATGCTGTTTTATTTACTAAGACCTTATAGTATATTTTGAAGTAGGTAATGTGATGATTCTCGCTTTGTTCTTTATGCTTAGGATTGTCTTGGCTACTGGGTCTCTTCTTTTGTTTGCATATACATTTTAGAATAGTTTTTTTTCTAATTCTGTGAAAAATGACATGGGCAATTTGATAGGTATAGTGTTGAATCTGTAAATTAGGCAGCATGGATGTTTTAATAATATTGATTTTTCCAACACGTGAGTATGGAGTGCTTTTCCATTAGTTTGTGTTATCCATAATTTATTTCAGTGGTGTTCTGTAATTATCCTTGTAGAGATCTTTGGCCTCCTTGGTTAGATATATTTCTAAATATTTTATTTTTCTGTGGCTATTGTAAATGAGATCGCACACTTGATTTGGTTTTCAGCTTGGCTGTTGTTGGTGTTACAATAATGCGATTGATTTTTGTAAGTTGATGTTTCTATCCCAAGACTTTCCCAAAGTCATTTATCAGGTCAATGAGTCTTTGGTGGAATCTTTAGGGTTTTCTAGGTATAGAATACCATTGTTAGCAAAGAGAAATAATTTTACTTCATTATTTCCTATTTCATTGCCTTTTATAACTCCTTTTGCCCAGTTTCTCTGGCTAGCACTTCTAGTACCATATTGAATTGAAGTGGTGGAAGTGGATAGCCTTTTACACTGTTGGTGGAAATGGAAATTAGTTCAGCCACCGTGGAAAGCAGATTAGAGATTTCTCAAGGAATTAAAAATGGAAATATCATTTGACCCATCAATTTCATGTGTCATTCATTCTACCAAAAGGCACATGCACTTGTATGTTCATTGCAACAATATTCGCAATAGCAAAAAGATGGAATCAACCCAGGTGCCTGTCAACAGTGGATTGATTAAAGAAAGTGTGATACATATGCACCGTGGAATGCTACGCAGTCCTGAAACCATGTCTTTTCCAGCCATGTAGATGCAACTAGAGACCATCATCCTAAGTGAAATAACACAGAAACAGAAAAGCAAATATTACATGTTCTTGCTTATAAGTGGTATGTATTTTTGAGTTCACACAGAAATGAATATAGGAACAATAATCACTGGGGGCACCAAACAAGAGGAAGCAGAGAGAAGAGCAAGGCCTGAAAACCTTCCTGTTGGGAACTGTGCTCACTATCTGGGTGTTAGGCTCATTAGAAGCCCTCAGCATCATGCAATACACCCATGTGACAAACCTACATATGTACCCCCTAATTCAAAAACAAAAATAGAAATAAAAAATAAAATTTGGACTGCTAAAAAAATTTAAAAATAGCCAAAGTAAGACTAAAGTCTTCCTTGACAACAAATGTTCTCACCTTGCATTTTTTTTACAGTATTTTGAATTATGCTGCTTTCAGGAAACATCCTGTAAAGATGATAAGGGACATCAATATTGTCTAAATAATATGGAAAGCAAAGCCTTATAGTTCTACCTTTCCTTGTAGCAATGAACATAGTTTTCAGAAGTCCTACTTTGAAATATTCTATTTTTTGGCTCTCTTGATACCATTCTTTTTTATTTATTTTGTCTGACTCTTGGTGCTAATTTACAGGCTTCATTACTTAAGTTCTCTACTCGATAGAACCCCCACACATCATGCTTTCTTAGGCTGTCACCCTAAGTCTCTTTCTTGTCTCACCCTAAAATCTGTACACAGATTATCTTTTCTTGTTCACATAATGTGATAGTTAATTTTAGGGGTAAATTGACTGGATTAAGGGATACCTAGATAGCTGAAAAAGCACTGTTTCGAGTACATCTGTAAGGCTATTTCCACAGGAGATTGGCTTGTATATCAGAGGACTGCATGGGGAGGACGCACCCTTAATGTGGGAATGGATTCAATCAACTGCCATCCCAGATAGAACAAAAAGGCAGAAGAAATGTGAATTTACTCTCTCTCTCTCCTGGCGATAGGCTATCCTTCTACTCCTTTGCTTGGACTTTGGAAATCCAGGTTCTCTGGCCTTTGGACTCCAGGACATGTACCAGCCCTCACAACCCCACCAGATTGTGAGGGCCTTGGCTTCAAACTGAGAGTTATATCATCTGCTTCCCTGGTTCTGAGGTATTGAGCCTTGGAACGAGCCACAATACTGGCTTCCCTGGTTCTCCAGCTTGTAGACAGTGTATGGTAGGAAATTTCAGCTTTCTTCATTTTATGAGTCAATTCCCATAATAAATCATCTCCTATATAGCTGTATAGATGTATAGCCTATTGATTCTGTCTTTCTGGAGAACCATGACTAACAACGTAGCTTTAATTGATACAGTAAGTCCTCAACATCATCAAAACTACATATAGCAGGTCCTTGGATAACATAATTTCCTCCAACGTCATCATTTCTTTAGAATCTTGATCAGGAAAATAAAAATGGTTTTGTTATACATTGTTTTCCTTAAGGTCATAATTGCCAAGTACTAATGACTGCTATTAAGTGAGGACTTACTATATTTCTATGCTAAGAAATATCAATGTCTCCTTTGAATTCCAGACTAATATCTTACACTTCTTCTCACATGCATCACAAAATTGACACAACCTGGCCCACCACTGCTTCATAACCACCCACCATTTTTCAAATTTCAGTAAATGACATCAACACAAGCTAACTTACTTGTGTGGAGGTTTTCTTTATGCCTCTATTTGCCTTCCAGTATGCAATGTATTACCAGGATCATCAGTTTTACCCAACCGTCTGTCCATTATCTTCCCATCACCGTCTAACTCTATACCATCATATTTTTGTCTGTTATACTGAATACTAATCTTTTGCTTCTTAAGTGGTCTTTCCATTGTGATCTAGCTATCATCCTTGCAGTCCTTCAAATGTCACAATCATCTGGAAATATAAAAATGTAAGTCACATAATCTGTCTTAAAAAATGAAGGAAAAAATTGTAATAAACACCTACTGTGCTTTGGGTAGGGTGGCAAATTATAATCATGAGCTACAGGACTGTAATACTATGTGACAATTGAATATTTTTACACCATTTCACTCCATGCCCTTTTCCTCTTCAGTTAGTGATGACAGCTTATTTAAGTTCTTTGAGATCTACAAACTCTTCTCTGCTATAAAAGTATTTTGATCTTACTTCTCTCTGCCTGAAATGCCCTTAACCTCATTATTTACTTGGATAAATTCTTGTCCTTAAGATCTCAGTTAAATTTTAGTAATAGCATGTTTATTTTAGTTTATTTTATAATTCTTAGCACAATTTGCAATTATATTATATTTCTGTCTGTTTACAACATTGGTTATCTATTAAATGCTAACTTCAAAGCATAACCATTCATTTTTGTTCATCATTAAACCTCTTAAATCTAGAAGAATGCTTGGAAAATAGTAGGTACTTAGTACGTTTAGCATGTTTTGAAAAGAACTAAATACATAAATAGAAAGCTCAAATTGCAAAACAGTGTTTTAATATTTAGAAGTTTACCATATTGTATTAAAACTAAAATTTTCCCAATTTTCTTGTATTAAGATTTTGATTAACTTCCTAGGAACTTTGCCATCTATGCCAGCATTGAATGTTACTGCATAGTACCCTCCAAAGTAATTTCAGTTTGTTGCAGTTACTCAATTTGCTTATCTAAAGTGGTAGAATGATACTAAAATTGATTTTACTGTGTAGACATGGCTCAAGCTGATTACTAAGCAAGTTATATAATACCATGAATTCCATCTATTCAGAGTGCAATCTAATCAAGCCACTTTCAACTTTTATTGCTCAGTACATAAAGGTGAAATAATATTGTAAACATGGTTGACCAGAGAATCGGATGGAATCCTAGATAAAATAAATCATAAAAGATACAGAATAAATAGGATCAGTTAGGATATAGTACTGTGCTGAGGCTCCACATGTCTTTCTTTTTAAATAAACACTGAAAGTAAGCATTTATGTATGAAATTTAGTAACTAATATATCATAAATATAAATTTCAGAATGTTTTTGTACTAATTTCCATTAAGGCATTGAAGTTTATGTTGAAGTAAAATATATGCATGAAATAAAGACTATATCTTCCTTAGAGGATAATTATTTTCTAAATAGAAGAATATTGATTCTTATTTTAAATTTAAGGAAAATGAGTAACTCTTTTCACTACTTAAATGCATCTGTTTTTGATTACATATTTCAGTTTTAAATTCTGTGTGAATTATATGAAATATCCAAACCATCATTTATTATAAATATAAGGAATCAAAATGTAATTTTTAAAACATTTTAGAATATTTCTATAAAGCTAAGAATCAGATATGTGATGGCCAATTAAAACTAAGTAGCTTTATTTATTGTAGTTGTTATTTATCAGTTAGAATGGTATTAGGAATAGGAACACTCTTTTGGCTCATGTTTTTGTATTATTTTAAGATTCTTTGTTCTAAACATGAGCTGGATTTGAGAAAATACTTTTTGGCAGACAATAAGGATTATATTAGAGAAACATGTAATCTAGTCATTCCAAAAGTTTTGGAGATAATTTGATAGGGATTAAAAGTGTAGGTAGATGGATGAGATTGGAGACTATTATTCTAAGTGACATAACTTAGGAATGGAAAGCTAAACATCATATATTCTCACTGATATGTGGGAGGTAAGCTGTAAGGACACAAAGGCGTGAGAGTGATGCAATGGACTTTGGGGACTTGGAAGGAGGAGTGGGAGTGGAGCAAGGGATTGAAGACTGCAAATGTGGTGCAGTGTATACTGCTCTGGTGTTGGGTGCACCAACATCTCACAACTCACCACTAAAGAACTTACTCGTGTAACCAAATACCACCTTTACCCCAATAACTTACAGAAAAAATAAAAATGTAGGTAGAAATTGGCTATTGAGTTTTTACTATGTAAAATTTTGGGTTTTACAGATGAAGTATAATTAAAATGCAATTTTACTTTAAAAAATTAGACCACCATCACCCATCAGGTACCAGTTCCCTCCACCCCCTTTTTCTGAAACAGGTTCTTTCTCTGTCACCCACACTGCAGTGCAGCAGCATAATCATGGCTCATTGCAGCCTCAACCTCCTAGGCTTTAGTGACCCTCCTACCTCAGCCTGATGAGTAGCTAGGGCTACAGGTGTATGCCACTATGCCCAGCTAGTTTTTAAAATGTTTTTGTAGAGGCAGGGTCTTGCTATGTTGCCCAAGCTGGTCTTGAACTCCTGGGCTTAGGTAATTCGCTCACTTCAGCTTCTCAAATGCTGAGATTCCAGGTATGAACCATGATGCCTGGCCAACCAATTCACTTTTCTTATGGTTTATGACATGTCCTGACACCATGGCCTATTCCCAGTTTCCATGTCTAGAATCAGATCATATTCTGGGATCAAATCCATGTACTGGACATGTGTTAAATAATGTTGGATGAGATGCTGTAGGAAGTATAGCAATTGAAGATCCTGTGGTGTGGATCCATATACACACATAGACATACACATGTGTATACATACAAACACAATAGCATACATATATTAATCCATCATTGGTATGGACAAGTTCCTGATGTGTAGCTTCTATTCTTGCCTTTTTTGAATAGAAATTTTTATTGAACTTACTCTGCCCCCATTCCATCAGTGTTTATTAAGATGTGTTGGGCAGTGGGAAGAGAGCTTTTATCCCATAAGGAAGCACATCTGGACTTTATTGAGAACACTCAGCTGAGACTGTGTATGCTGGGTTGGACACAGCATCTGGATGGGGCTTTGGGTTATCTCCCATGGGGAAGGGTGAGGACGTATTATATGTATGGGAAGAAAGATGCAGCACAAGTTCAGACTATGGCAGAAAATATTAGTTATCTCATGGTTGCACAGAAAGATTATATGTCCTACTCGTCATTTAATTAGATATGTTAACTGATTCTTGCTATGGAATGTGATTGAAGTTAATGTACACCTCTTCCAGCCTGAGATATAAAGTTTCCCCAAGCATTTTTTTCCCTTATAGATAGTTAGAATGCCCCGACACTCAGCGACATCTAGAAGTCACATGTTGAGGACAGTAGAGTATCAGTCTTGAATTCCTAGATGAGTGCACAGAGCCACCTCACCTGACTGACTTGCAAACCCATTCAGCACTTTTACAGAAGCAAGCAATAAAATTCTATTGTGTTTGAGGCTTCATATATCTTAAATATATCTGAAATAACAGCTAGCATTATTCTCACTGTCTGGTTACTAACTATGAGACAGAACATTCAAGTAACGAATTAAATGAGTAGAATATATTAAGCATTTTTAAAATCCTAAGAGTTGTCTTAATATAATTAATAAGCTCATATTAAGCACTGTGATTGAGGAAACATTATCAAATATTACATACATTATTCTTTTACCTTGAAGATATACATTTACAGATATAAATTCATATAATAATTCACAACCAGAATTATCTAGTAGGATAAAGAAAAACAAGAAATTTACATAATTATCAATAATGTAATGAACTGTTTGTCTACATCAGTGGTTTTCAACCTTGTCTTTTTTTATGTATATTATACTCTGAGTTCTGGGGTACATGTGCAGAACGTGCAGGTTTTTACACAGGTATACACATGCCATGGTGGTTTCCTGCATCCATCTTCCCATCATCTACATTAGGTATTTCTCCCAATGTTATCCCTCCCCAATCTCCCCATCCCCTGCTAGCCTTCCCCTGGCCCCCACAACTTCCAACAGGTCCCGGCGTATAATGTTCCCCTCCCTGTGTCCATGTGTTCTCATTGTTCAACACCCACTTATGAGTAAGAACATGCGGTGTTTGATTTTCTGTTCTTGTATCAACCTTGTCTTTACATTAGAACCATGTGGAGAGCTTTTTAGCCACACCGATTCCTATAACCAGTTGTTACAATGCTTTCAAATAAGCATCTAAAGAGAATCTGCTATGTAGCCAGATTTGAGAGCTATTGTACTCCAATAGCTCTTGCAAAAATTCAGCAGATTACAAGTTGTTTGTCTTATTTGCATTCCCAACGTATGTTAATTACATGACTATTATGCAGTTCACCCATCACTCTCTTAAAGCTTCTTAAGCAGAAGCATGAGTCAGGGTCTGCAAATTTCTGTAAAAATATATATGCCTGATTTCATCTGTGAAAATTCTGATTCAATAGGCTCAGAATAAGGAGAGTTAGAGCTAAGACTTTCTATATTTTAATTTGCACCAATCAAGTGACATGCTCTTTGATTCTGCTACATATTGATCCATGTTTGGAATGATATAGGAACAATTTTTTTTAAAGAAGATCTGCACTTTAAGCATTTGTCAACATGATTTATACTCTTTTTCAGTTTTCTTATTCATATGCTCATATATCCTGTCTGTTAGGTCTGAAATTTCTCGAATTTAGAAACATCAACAGCAGCAACAGCAACTAGTCTAAAATGAAAATGTTAATGAAGCAGCACATGAATTGAAAAATCATTCTAACTACCATTTCTTCAGTCAAACAACTACTCTGACTGACTGTAACAGAACCTTTCCTGACTTAGAAAAGGAGCTAGAAGGATGCCTGAAAGCAATTACAAGAATAAGCTGCTTCCCAAAGAGTGAGAGCTTATCTCTGACAGATGAAAAGAAACCAGACTTCATGCAAGTCAATATTTTTATCATTGTTATACTTATAGTTCTAAGCTTTTTGGGGAGAACAAATAGATCTGTTCCATGTGTAATTTTTGTTTTTCTAGTTGCTAATTCAAAAAAATTCCAAAATGTCTGATTTTCCTTAATATAATGCACATTTCTAAACAATCTGAGGCATTAGTATGTTTCACTGTTACTTTTATATAAAAGGAGAAAAACATTTTGTTTTCAAGACATACAAAATATTCCAGATGAATATTTAAAACTATTTTTAGAATCCCAACAACTACCTTTATCAATTTCTACCCACTGTAGAAACCTTTTCATCTAACCATTGTGTAGGTGGAATTTCTATTTGATTTAAGCTTGTTGTGGCTCACTCAGGTCAATACTTTTAAAAAGCTGAGTTTCTTCGCTTCCCAAGTTTTCTTTTCTAGAAGTAACTAAACTTCACTGAATTAATAAGCATCTATCATTTATTATAAAACTATTCTAAATTATCTCTGCTTATTATTATAAAACTATTCTAAATTATCTCTGCTTATTCTGAACCCAGAACTAAAATGTTGTATCTGAAAGTAATATTTTTTGGAATTTACAACTGGAAATAATTATATTTTTTAAATGGTGGCAGTGGTTATATAATTGGGTTATAAAGCTTGAATATTATACTAAGTGATACAATATTTACTTCAATATTTAGAGAATAGAGTTTTAAATTTCTTCTAATTAATATTATGATTACACTTAAATTACAAAGCACAGCCCAATCTTCTGATGGAGCTAAATGACTCCAAAGTAGGAAATAACTTATTGTAAAGCTGAGAATGAGACAAGGTCTTATTGTACAGACCTATGATTACACATGTGAATATCTCTGTAAACTCAATGCCCAAACTTCTAAGGAATATCAGAAAGGAGGCACATCATTTAAAAAAATAATTTGTTTTAATTTTATTTATTGTTTAACCTTTATTTTAATGTTTTTAATTTTAATTTAATTTTATTTTATTTTTATCAGAGATGGAGTCTTACTCTGTCACTCAGGCTGGAATGCAATGGTGTGTTCTTGGCTCGTTGCAACCTCCGCCTGCCTTCTGGGTTCAAGTGATTCTCCTGCCTCAACTTCCTGAGTAGCTGGGAATACAGGCATCTGTCACCATGCCCAGCTAATTATTTTTTGTATTTTTAGTGGAGACGGCATTTCACCATGTTGGCCAGGCTGGTCTCGAACTCCTGACCTTGTGATCCACCCGCCTCGGCCTCCCAAAGTGCTTGAATTACAAGCATGAGCCACAGTGCGCGGCTGACTGTTTAACCTTTATTTTAGAATCAGGGGTACAGGTGCAGGCTTGTGAAAAGTACAGTGCACGATGCTGAGGTTTGGAACGTGAATGAATCTGTCACCTAAGTGGTGAGCATAGTACCCAACAGGCAGTTTTTCAACTTTTGCTCTTCTCCCTGTCTCCCACCTCTCATATTCCCCAGAGCAAATATCATTGTAAGTATACAATTTCTTCTTTTTACAAAATTTTTTGTTAAAACTACATGAAGTCCCTGAAAAGTGGCTTAATATTTGCTTTTAAAAACTAGTTCAAAGAAAGAACTTAGGGCCACAAGAAAATATTTATTGAGTGTATGGTCATTCTTCTTCAGTTTGTGTTCCCTATTCTTTCTATCCATTTACAGGAAATTTGTTGATTACTTTACAAGCATTACTAGGCAAAGATCTCGTTTCCCTCTGAAGTAATACAGCTCATATGATCAAAATATACTTACTTCATAATGTAAATAAATTGATCCATTATTAAGAAAAATGGCAAAAGTCAGAAATCAATTTACACTTATTTTAATTCAGTAATCATTATGTAGTGTAGCGCTCGAGATGTGGGGAGGTCTTTGGAGAGATATGAATATATGTCCCTGTCCTTAAATCTAAACAAATTTCCAAAATATTGTAATAACCATTTGTAAAACAGACAATCATCAATGTCTGTTTTAACTCTTGATCTCGATTAGCTCTCAATCTTGTTATGATTGCAACATACATGATTATTCCATTAATACATTTGTCAAAGTACAATAGTAGGTATGTTATAAGGTTTACTAGGCTGTGAGGTTTGCTTTTTGTTTTGTTTTGAAAGGGGCTATTTTCTATTTTTTTATCTCTAAAATTCAAAGCCATGTGCTTCGCATACATTAGAAACTTAACAATATCATTTGACTCTGTGTCCCAAGATAAATCTCATCTTGAATTGTAACCCCCATAATGCCTACATGCCTGAGGGAGGGATCAAGTGGGAAGTGATCGATCATGGGGGGTGCTTACCCTCATGCTCTTCTCATGACACTGAGTTCTCATGAGATCTGATGGTTTTATAAAGCAGATTTCCCTGCTCTTGCTTGCTCCCTCTTAGCTGCCACCATGTCAGACATGCGTCTTCCCCTTTGGCCATGATTGTAAGTTTCCTGAGGCCTCCCAGCCATGCAGAATTGTGAGTCAATTAAACCTCTTTTCTTTATAAATCACCAGTCTTGGGTAGTATCTTTATAGCAGTGTGAGAACAGTCTAATACAGTTAATATGAATTTAGGAGTAAATTTTAGTAATATTGATAATTATTTAGGAGTTAAATTGAGAATAAATTCAAGGGAAAGAGATATTGCCATAACCCAGAGCATGAAAGAGAAATTTAAAGATTTAGAAATGTATTTATTTTCATGTGATTTTAAGCTAGTTTTAGTGAGTGTATCAGTTCATTCTCACATTGCTATAAAGAACTACCTGAGACTGCATAATTTATAAAGAAAAAGAAGTTTAATTGACTCATAGTTCCACAGGTTGTATAGAAAACATGGCTGGGAGGCCACAGGACACTTACAATCATGGTGGAAGTTTAAGGGAAAACAGATACATCTTAGAGTGCTAGATAATGAGAGAGAGCTGGGGAAGTTGCTACACATTTTTAAAAACGCGATCTCATGAGAAATCACTCACTATCATGAGAGCAGCAAACGGAAACTCTGCTCCCATGATCAATCACCTCCCAATAGGCTCCTACTCCAACACTGGGGATTACAATTTGACATCAGATTTGGGTTTGGACACAAACCCAATCATTTCAGCGAGTGTAAAATTTTATAGGATCAGAGGCATTAATGATATTCTGTTAGAAGCTATTAATACTTTTGTCTGAAAAATGCACAGGTCCATTCCCATAATACTTTTGCATATAATTTCAGGGCCTCTTCTGACAGCCTTAATTTTCTCCATGGATGCTTCTGTTGGATCCATGGGTTCTAGATGAGAAGGTCCTTTATCTTTCGTCTGATACTTTTCAACCTTACCAGATAAGAATATATATTCTCATTCTTATACATACATAGATTTTTGTGTTAAAACCAACAGCAGTTGTTATATGGGCATCTATATTTGCTAAAATTCTTAAAGCTGTATCCTCATAGTTGGTGCATTTTACTGTAAAAATTATATCAATAAAATTTATTAATTTTGTTACACTCCATAAACACATCACAGAAAGTACTCCTCCCATTAAAAAAAAAAAAACAAAAAACAAAAAAAAACACAATTTTTTCCTGTGTTTGACATCATGGCAAACTTTTAATTTCTATTAATAAAAAATGATGCAGATTAGCATGAAGGCATTCAGATATCCCTGGCACTGAACTGAGAAATGAAGACAACTCTGAAGTTTAGAAATATTTTGTATTACTCAGAGAGAAAAGTATATAGCCAAAGAATGGCTTACATTATGTAATCTATAACCAGAGTTACATAAAAGAAAACTTGATATCGCCAATCAAAAATCCTGTTATATTTTTTGTGGAGAATTCCTCCAAATTTGTAATACCTTACTTTTTCATACGTAAACAAATTTTCTCAAAATCTGGTAAACCTTCTATTGTGTATATATATAAAGTTTTCTTTAGCCATTCTGCCAGTGATGGACACTTAGATTGCTTCCATACCTTGGCTACTGTGAATAATGAGGAAGTGAACATAAGAGTGTAGTTATCTCTTTGACACACTGATATCTTCTTTGGATGTAGACCCAGAAGTGGAATTATTAGACCTGTATGATAATTCTATTTTTTAATAAACCTCCAAGTATAGATGTTTAACATGTTAACCACAAAAAATAAGTTGGTGAGATGACGGATATATTAATTAGCTTGACTCTTACTGCAATGTATACATATATCAAAACATCATATTGCACCCCATAAACATAGACAATTGTTATTTGTCAATTAAAAATAAATTTACTCTCATAGTCTAGTAAAAATTATCGTGACTTTTTATTGTCATGTGATGAACGTGATCGATACAATTGGCCATGCCTCATTCAAAAAATGATATCAGCTTTTATCTTGAACAGTTTGGTTAACGTTTCTTTAAAAACAAAGAAGAGGCCAGGGAGGTTCGTTTACCCTAGGGAAACTGAGGTGAATACCTACTTACTTTTACTTAAAATGAATACGTGCCATCTATCAGCCAACACCTTCTTCTCCAAATCTATTTTGACATATTGTAGTTCAAATATCAGGCATGTGGGAATATAGCTCTTGTGCTGCTCATGGTATGTGTGTGCTAGGACAATGTCAGGAATGGGGTGAGTAATGACACTGCAAATTGAAGTCATCTGCTTATTTTCCACATGCCTGCACAGAACAAACATCTGCAAAACAATTTTTCTCATGTTGCTGCCCATGACCTTGATCCAAAGAATCCCATCCTTCAAGGAGAAATGTAGAATCTTTTTAGAGAATAAATATATTACTAATTAATCTATGTTCCAGTGCTCTGTAAGTAATAACATACTTTTGAAGTCCTGTATCTATATATTAGCTTACATGCTTTTTTATAATACATTTTTCTACATTGGTAAAGAGAAGATATGAAAGAACAATATGTTAGTTCCCTATTGTATAGACACAATTAATACAACATAAATCAAAGAGAATTTTGTACATATGTCTTAGAACAAGAATGGTAAATGTATTGGTATTTCATAAATACTTGAGAAATCAAAGATACTTCTACTCTTTAGTGTATTATAAATATCACAGGCAGAAATAAATATAATCTATATTACTCAAAGTCTTTACATGGTCTTTTTAATAAAAGGATTCTGTATTGGTCTGTTATCACACTGTTAATAAAGACATACCCAAGACTGGGGGATTTATAAAGGAAAGAGGTTTAATTGACCGAGGATGCTTCCGTAAACTTGCAATCCTGGTGGAAGCGAAGGCAAGCATGTTTTTATTCACATGGCAGCAAGGAGAAGTGCAGAGGAAAAGCGGGGAAAGCCCCTAATAAAACCGTCAGATCTCGTGAGAACTCTCTATCATGAGAACAGGACAGGGGAAACTGCCCCGCACGATGCAATTATCTCCACCTGGTCCTTCCCATAACACATGAGGATTAGGGGAACTACAATTCAAGATAAGATTTCGGGGGAACCACACTAAACAACATAAGTTTCCAAATAATAACTAGTTTCTAAATGCAAAATTGCTGTCCTGTGCACTTGTGTCAACAAAGTTCTATCCCTATTCTTAGCCACACATTCTTTAGCTAAAAACGGAGGATTACTCTATTTGCAAGTCCCTGGAGCAGACTAGGACCTCTGCATCAAGTATTTGGCTACATAATTTCTTTGAATCTGTTCTCAAATTTATACATATTATTTATTTTTGGAATTGTAAACCATTTAAATGAATAGTTTTGCATTACGCACACCATTTCCTACATTCTTAAATGAACAAAATCATTTTGCCACTTTGAAAATTGCTTGGCATATTGTAGTACAAAAGGGAACACCAAACTTTAACTAAAAACAAATACGCAAACAAACAAACAAACAAACAAAAAACACAACTGTTTTCTACTCCCATCTATAAATTTCTATGTAATGACCTTGAGCAAGTCACTTGATCTCTTTAACTTCCATTTCTTTCCCTAGTGAACAAATGAAGATCTGGTCATTCCTAAGGTCATTTATAATGAAAAACTTCTGTTATCTATGATACATCACTATAGAGCTATAAATATTTATTTTCTAGTCGTGGAGAATGAAAGCAGAGGTTATGCTGTCCAATTTTCATGACAATATTTGAAGTGATTTTTTTCACTTGCTTATAGAAGCATCTTAGGATACTAACAACATATTTGGTCCTTTCTGGATGAATACCATCACTAGTATTATACCATCATCTTTTGACATTTTGTCTTCGGAAGATTTCTTTCCAGAATGATTTGACAGTTCAGTAGGAAGTGTATAGTTTCCTGGTGTTTGAATATATACTTGATACACTAAATACAGACACATACACAAAATATCTGTATTACATTGCAGTGTTTTTACTTGAGATATCCACTCTTATTTTTCATGCTATGTACCCTTAACCTTTAGTGGCTGGGATCATCTCACCTCCACAAAAGATAAGAAGTTGCCTTGTTGCTAATCCTCTGGCCAGTTTTTGAAAGTAGATAGAAATGATGCCTATCTCCTAAAGTTTAAAAGTGGTACAATTTCCAGTAACCACCATAAATACTCTGTGGAATTTGTCCATCCTTGCTGATTCCAAGTATACATAATATTTCTCAAAGGATCAGGAGATTCTTATTTTACTGGCATTTAAAGTACACATACCCTGTCAAGAAAAAACAATGATTATAGACATGAGGATCCTACTCTAACATTTCCACCTTGTCAGCTTGTCCTACCAAATACCCAAATAAACTCACCATTTACTGTTTCTTGATAGCTGTTAATTTCCCTGGAAATGCATCATACTGGAAATACACTAAAAACATGTAGAATAGCCCAATTCAGCATTGCTCAGCCTGGTGAGATGATTCCTTTAAGTACGTCTGTCAGAGCTTGGTATGCAGTCATTTATGTAGCAGTGGCTCTGCATATGCCATTACTACTAGGTGTCATGACATGCCAGAACACTATGTCATTTTTTCCCACTTTCTCTGACTATATTGTATTATAATCCATTTTTATGTATGTTTTCTCAGAGGAAATTCTTCATTGCTCTCAGATATTTCAGCAACCTGGAGCATTTCTCTGCTTTAGTCTGCCACTGATCAGTGGATGCTAGTTTTCAAAGAGATGTACACAAATAGACCTCATAATTAGATGTATCATAAGACTGATTTATTTAAACTGTAAGACAAGCTTCTCTTTTAAAGTTTTCATTTACTTTGCAAATATTGGAGAGTCTTCTCCAGAAGGAAAAAAGTAATAAAAATTTATGAAGGAAAATCTATCACTTATTGAAATCATTCATTCTAGAATCAGCCTCACTAATAAATGAAAGAGACAGGAAACGTCTCAACACTTTACATCCCATGAGATGTCATTTGTAAGTGGCATTGATGAGAAATTCTTCCTGCAATAAACTATTGATCCCACTGTCATAATGATATAAAGAACATGATACGTTAGAACAAGAATATCTGAGTGTCTGCATCTAAGTGTCTTTTTTTTTTTTCTGATAATACAGTCACATCAGTTATGTTTGTTTCTAGGACAGGGAAAAAGGATATCATCTTAAGTGTTTTCCCATAGTCTTTAGATCCACAAAATGTTAAACTTGCTATATCATAGGATAAGTGAAATAAAAGCAGAAGTGTGCCAGAGTGTGAAAACAGTAACGCACTATCAGAAGTCATAAACTTCAACAAGTATTTAATTTAAAGCCAATTTTCAGTCTAAATTGATCTTAAAAGTAAAAACCAATGCATACCGTTCATAGATTTTTCTTTCAGGAAGTAGAAATTTTGTCAGAAAACAATGGCTTTTTTCATCAGATAATTGGCTTAATAATTTTAAATGTATATTTTTCTAATCAATCTACCTATATTTTTTAATCCTAATATTTCATCTTTAAAGTTACTTATCTCTTGATTTTTAAAAAAACATTTGAGCATTCTTTGTTGGTTAAGTTTTCCAGATTCATCCCCTTGGTAGGAAATTACAAGTGTGTCTGAGAAAGAAAAAGTTGAATCAAATCTCTCTCTCTCTCTCTCTCTCTCTGTCTCACACACACACACACACACACACACACACACACACACACAGGAGGCAAGAGAAGGGAAGGAGTAAAATAGATGAAGAGAAAAAAGAGAGAAAGAAAGAAAATGAGAAACTATTATGTGCTTATTAAGTGACAGATGCATGTGGTTATTTTTGAAACTCTGGAGACCTGCTCTACTCTAGTAAGTTGGCAAGAGAATGAACTCTAACTTGAACAAACTTCAAATGAAACCTTTCCCTAGCTACTTACTGACTTTCTTACATTAGGCTTATTAATTGTAGATATGATAGCACCTACCTCATATGTAGTGCTATTGGTAGAATTGTTTGAGCTTATTAAAGCGTTTAACATAGAATTTGGCCCAATAAAATCCGTAATAAATGTTTGCTCTCGTGAAGACCTCATGACTCCCCTTCAAAGAATTCATAATCCAAAGAAGGACAGACAAACGAATAGAAAACACTCATAAAGTGTGTTCAAAACTAAATTAGACTTTTGCCCAGGATGCTGTGCAAAGTAGCCCAGGGGCTCAGTTGTGCTACGAGGTGGCTTGCAGAAACAACCACCAAGCTATTTTTATAGAATAGCAATGTGAAACACCTTGTGGTAGGTGCCACAATTCACAAGCAAGGTAAAGCATGCTGTGTTCTAAATGTTTTTCCCAAAGTAGAAGTGTTTTTATATTCCCTCAAAGTCTTCAAGCATAATTGGAAAACCCAACATTTCTTTAAAAGAGTCTGTAGTACAGTAATGAGGAGAATGTGTCTGGTGCCGAACATAACCATGCCAAACCCTGTCTCTGCCACGTAGTAACCACTGGTAAATAACTTGTCCCTTCTCATCTCAAGATCTTCATCAGAAACAAGAACATTATATAAGCATTCTTTTGGACAGTAGGAATTAAATGAGTTAATGCTTGCAAAGGCCTTAGTAGTGCCTATCATGTGTTAAGTGCTTAATGCATACGAAACCTGCTTTATGTCTTTGCAGTTTGGTACAGTTTTAACACATATATCCATTTTGTACTATTATATTCCCATGTAATTTTAATTCCCATTTCAGTTAGTTAGAATTGGGAAAAATTGAGTTTTAAGATGATACACTGTTTAATCATACTTCCTAGGAAGAAATATTGTTTCTTTAGCCTTTTATTTACTAGATATTTATTATATGCCTCCTTTAGGACAGACACTGAGCTAATGCTGGAGGTACAATGAGGCTAAAAAGATGAACTTATAGCCCATTAGAGAAAGCAGGCGTTAATTAAATAATCATACTAATAAATGCATAATTTCCAACTGAGACAAATTATCTGAAAGCAATCATGCTAATGAATGTGTAAATGCTTTTTAGGGGAGTTGAAAGAACAAAATAAAGAAGATTGACTTAGATGAGGGAAAATGGCGTTCAGAGTAGGTTTGAATAGGAGAACTGTGAGAGAAACTAGTGAACTGCCCAAATCAGTGGGGGAAATTAGTGGTCTGGCAAAGGAAATAGAAAAGGTACAGGCCTTTCTCAGCTAAATAAAAGCATTATATCTCACAGAACAAAATAAGGGCAGGTTAGATGAAACAGGGTGAGAAGGAGAGGAATGTGAGATGGAGTTTAGGGGTGGACAGCACCACCATACCGAGCGTTGGATGCCCTTTCATGGACTTGGGTCTATATCTGAAGAGCAGCAGAAGGAAACTACAGGATACTAAGTAGCAGTGGTGACATAAGATTTTCACTGTAGAAAAAACAGGATGAAAAGAGGAATCAGAGAGAACGTAGGGGGAAACTCCAATACGACGTGTAGTCCTGGCCCTCAGAGAATCAGAGATTAGACATGCAGGAAAACATGGAGAAAGCTGGGATAGGCCTGGAAGTCATCGGATCTCCACACAGTCCTGATCTTTGTGAGGGAAGAAAAAATTCTGAGTACAGAAATCTTAGCTGGCAATTCAACTGGACTAATGGGAAACTCTGGAGTTTCCTTTCAGGCGAACCCTTTGTCTTTCAGGAATGGGCCTACTTTGCAGTCCCTGCAGTACTTAGTCACTGGCTGGCAGCAGTCCTAGGATATTTAGCCTAAGTATCGATGGGGTAATAGATTTTGGGGGGCAGCAACTGGGACTGTGGTGGGTTGTGCTTTTTGGTCAAATATACTTAATAGGAGAGCTGAAAGATTCAACTTCGTGGAGGTCGTGTACTGTGTTCACTCTGAAGACAGAAAGTAGACCAAAATGATCAAGATTTAAGAATAAAAGTCAACGTCAATATATAATTTCCTAAAAACAGTTTATAACTTATCAGAGCCGTCTTCCCTGACCAGCCTGACTCTAAAGCACTCTCTTCTCACACATAGTCCTATTGAGTTCGAGTTAAGGAACTGGCATTTACCAACTGCTCACATATTTTTTGTTTTAATTCTTTATGTCTGTTGGGGTCTATACTCCCCCCACCTCTACTGCAATGTAAACCTAATGATTGCATTAAACTGCTGTTTTTCCAGCTACTCAATCAGTGTTCCCATTTAACATACACGTGTTGGATAATGAATGGCAGTGGGGAAGTGTTAGGGATGAGAGAATATGTTGTAAAAGAAGACTTCCAGGTTTATGGTATGTGAAACTTAATGGATGCTGGTTAGTTACTGATGAAATACACACTGGAAATCGTGGTTGGGTGGACTAGAAAATAGCAAGTTTTTATTTGTACTTGTTTAGTATGGAATTCCTTTAAGCCATCCAGATGAAGCTTGTAAATTTCCTAATAAACAAAATGTTAACAGTACAAAATTTTTGTGTGGGTAATGTAAAGGCGCAAGCGTAAGTATAGGTTAGATCAGGTTGTGAAGGCCATTCTATAACAGATTAAAGAGTTGGAATCTGAGAATTGTACTTCAAAATCAACATATACTCATCAAGACTTTGTTAAGAGGTGACTGATGAGATTAACATATCAGAAAGATAACATTTGAAGGGAGATGAAAACAGAAGTCATGAAAACAGAGGAAAGGTGGGAGTAAAAGGCCCCAGGATCCATTTGAACATACAGGGAAGGCATTGGGTCTTTAAAATTGTGTTTCTTTTGCAGGCTTTTCCTTCTCTGAAATAGTTAAATAAATTTATGCCAACAAATATATTAAATATTGGATTCGTCAAACTCCCTTAACCCTGATTTCATGGTTATTGTCTTCTGACATTTTTCACACTGGTCTGCCTGTCAGAAAAATAAGTCATTTAATAGCAATATCACTATAAGTTAATGACGTGGGATTGTGCTTTCACATAAAAATCTCTTGGACTCAGTTAGTGTGTGCCTCTTACCCACCCATTCCCTAAAGGTATTAGCCCAGGTCACACTACATTAACAAAGCCCAGTTCCTAAGCATCCAAGGCTGAAGGGCAGATCCAGAATCGAACAACTTTATCAAAGTTCTAAAATGCCACCCTGATTGTTCTCTGGAGTCAGCCTACTAGCCATAGTTTATGGTGGTAAAACCTGGACACTGCTGATGCCTTCAGGGGGAAGAAAAATTCAAATATGATGCTAAATTAAATAGCAGTTGACTTGGTCTCCAGAATACACCAATTTTTTACCCTGAGAAGTGAAATAATTTTGTCCCTCTAGGAACAAAATTAGTGTAAGGCAATTGATGTTTTGTCGCCAGCTGTGAAATGAGTGTGAACATGAATTCAGTCACAGACCATCCACTTTATAGGTGTGTGACATAAGGCAACTTGATTTACCTTTCTGTCTCCAAACGTTTGTGTTTTTAAGATGGAGATAACAATACTTACTATACAAGATTGCTATGAAAAACACATGATCTATTGTATATATAAAATGCATTTGTGCATAGAATATTATGACCTTATGAATGTACAGAAATCCTGGAATGGAAAAACAATATAAAAACATACTCTTACTTATTTCCCACTTGATTCTGGTAGGGAAATACATACTTCCCCTTCACTGGTCAACTTCCCTTTGGCAAGTTATGTTATTAATTGATAAAAGGCAGTGTGTGTGTGTGTGTGTGTGTGTGTGTGTGTGTGTGTATCTCAAAATAACCAAAGAAATGCCCACAACTGCTGTAATGTACCCTTATACAGGCAGACATCACTTTCCAAGGTGCTGTGCTAAGTGAGACTCATGCATGTCAGAGCCATGCAAAGGCAAGTTGTTGCTACTCCAGGTAGAAGTTTCAGTTACCACGGTTAAGTGATCATGAGGACTGCCTGCTATATGGTAGCCCATGAATCATTAACAGCTGTCAACATAATTAGTCTTTTGCACTTTCATACATTTTTAAGAACAGAAAACCAAACACTGCATGTTCTCACTCATAAGTGGGAGTTGAACAATGAGACCACATGGACACAGGGAGGGGAACATCACACACCAGAGCCTGTTGGGGTGTTGGGGCTAGGGGAGGGATAGCATTAGAAGAAATATCTAAATATGTAGCCTAGATAATGGGTTAATGAATGAAGCAAACTACCATGGCACTTGTATACCTATGTTAACAAACCTGCACGTTCTGCACATGTATTCCAGAACCGAAAGTATAATAATAAAAAAAATTATACATATGAGTAATGTATAAAATAAAATAATGGAAAATAGTTGGTATTTCCAAAAAATCAGAAAAAATGAATAAGACCTAGTTTCAATAGCACAACAATGTGCTATAGTCAATAATTATTTAATAGTACACTTTAAAGTAACTAAAAGAGTATAATTGGACTGTTTGTAACACAAAGGATGTTTGTGAAAATACCCCATTTTCAATGATGTGATGACTACATATTTCATGTCTATATCAAAACATCTCATGAACCTCATAAATATATATGCCTACTGTGTATCCACAAAACCAAAGTAAAAAAAATACTTAAAAACTTATGGAATAACATTAAGCATTCTAATATACCAGAAACTGAAATCCTAGAAGAGGAGAGAGAGAGAAAAAGGAACCAATCAAAACACCGTATGTTCTCACTCATAAGTGGGAGTTGAGCAATGAGAATACATGGACTCAGGTGGGGGAACATCACATGCTGGGGCCTGTCGGGGGTTGGGGTGGAAGACGAATAAGAGCATTAGGACAAATGTTAATGCATGCAGGGCTTAAAACCTAAATGACAGGTGGATAGGTGCAGTAAACCACCATGCACATGTATCCCTATGTAACAAACCTGCACGTTCAGCACATGTATCCCAGAACTTAAAGTAAAATTTAAAAAAATTTAAATTAAGATAACAGATAATATCAATTGCATAGCTTTTAACCTTTGGTAATTATGTCATTTGTAATCAATTGCCCTTTCCATTAGTCATATTATTATATTCTGTAGCTGGTTTCTATTACATGTTTATCTTCAATAAATATGTTTTAATATAAATAATATGACATTAATAAATATAATATTGTTCAGTCTTCTATTTATATATGGTGGTTGCTTCTTGGCAGGGACAATGCATGTAGACGATGTTATCTAGAGAGAATCCATCATTTTTTCCCCCAAACCTGCTCTTCTTTCTTTATGCACATTAAATAAACTAATATCCTCCTCATTATAAGGTGCAAATCCTTGCAGTTATCTTTACCTTTTTTCTTTGTTAGCCTCATACCCAGTGGGTACTTAAATACCGGCATTTCTGGCATTGTGCTTTCTGCCACAGCTGTTCTTTTTCCTTTAATTTTATTGTTCCATAAGAGATTAGACTATCATTATTTTCCCCCTGGATGACTGCATAGTTTTCTACCTAGTCTGCTCTTTTTTCCCCTCAAATAACATGAGCACTATGCTTACCAATTAATTTTCTTAATACACAACTGTAATCATGCCATTTCTCTGCTCACAAGACCCAGAAGAGCCAGTATTTACATTCAAATTCCTTCTCAGCCCAGGCCCCAAATTACCTTTTCTATCCTCACAATTTACATCATTTCTGTAACTATATATTTATCTTACATTTTAGCAATATGGATTAACTCTTTACTCACCTTAAATTTAAGCAACATGGATTAACTCTATATTCACTCTAAATAACAACACGGAACTATGGATTTTTGTACTTTTGTTTCATCTAAGAGAAAAAACTAACTTGATTTTCCCCACTTTTCATTCCTCACAATCATGACCCATGTTCTACACAGTCTCTACATGTTAATATTTTCTCCATTTTTCAAGACCAAATAAAAATGTCACTTCACAAACTGTCCAAATCACAAAGCTACACGTTGTCTCTCCTCCCTCAGCATCCTACCTCTCTTGATTTTTAAACTTCTTATGACAGGCCTATTTTCCATATGCGATAGGCCTCCAGCTTCCCCATAATATTCTCAAGTGGGGAATCTGTAACTGTTTCGCTTGTGTTCTCCATTTGTATTGCATACTCAGTTACTTGTAGAGAAAAATTACACACCAAACACTTGTATTATAGCAAGGTAAATTAACAACAGAAGTGTTCATCCTTTAATCATTTTGAGGATCTGTGTAAATGCAGCGACGTCAGCTCAATACTATGTGTTATATATGCTTATTGGTATGATTCGGCCCTCTAAGAAAAATAAATGAAATCATGGTAACATTTTCATGAAAAAAGAAACAATTACAAGACGTATGATCCCCAAAGAGCTGTCTAATTCTGCCAATTTATATTTCTTTTACTTGTCATACTGAGAAGTAGTTTTTAAAATTTCAACTCAGTATTATTCTTTAGTGGAAAGATACTAGAACAAAATCTACTTAAATTCTCAGTTACTATCGAGTTTAAAATCATTTCATTTAAATATACTTAGAATTTCACATAGCAAACATATTAAGAGGATTATGTTTTCCCTCAAAGTAAGCTCATCTTCTTCAGGGCAGAACCAACAATAAACTGCCATGGCATTTGAGCTTACTAAATTTAGACCCTATTAAGAAGGTCCATTTAATTTTTTTGAAGATTTATTTTCTGTGAGGAAATCACATATTCCATTTTATGTCATTTGGGAATTATAGTATCAAGAATATAATTGCAGACTAAAAGAGAAAACTTTTCATTTCTTCTCTGTATTTTTTTCAAACTGTGAAGCACATAGGCAAAGTTGTATCACACTCCTTTGATGTAAAACTTCAATACCTGCATTTAGGTATCTGTTGATATGGCAAGAAGCTTTTCTACTCTCAGTAACCCAACACTGGTCAAGAATAATGGGTAGAGTTATTTAGACAACACTCCATCTCAGTATCTGGCCCAGGGAGACATAGGTGTTAGAGAGTATAGGACAGAGTTTACAGTTGATTTCATGGACCCAGCAGAGAATTCCACATTGTTTTAAGAAGAGTAATTCTCTTTATCAATTTAAGTATAGTACATGCATATTCAAAGAATATTTTTTGCCAAGCAAAGTTGAAAACTGTAATCAAATAAACAGAATATATCAAACCAACCAAAAAAGACATTTGAACATTTGAATAATAACCCCTGTGATAAATTAATATTTTGGAGAAAACATATTTTATTTTAAACAAAAGTAATATTCCCTAAAGGAATGCAAGATTATTTTATTTATTTGATTTCATTTTGTGAATTTGTTGTTGTTCATTTTGTGCAGAAAATTGATGTAACACTGCGGACTTTGAATTTAGAATTCAGTGTGTTTGTTTCTCCACTACTTGTGTGGACTTTGGGCAAGCTTCTCTTGCTCTATGAAACTCTGTTTCACTCTGAAGCCTTCTACAATCATTACTTGTTTCTTATTAGACAATTCTTATTAACCTATTTGCATGTGTTTGTCAAACTATTAGAAAAGATGAAAAATCTCAACTCTTGAGATTTTAAAAACAGAGATGCTGAGGTGCATCAGTTTAACTTTGCTTAGGATGAGAATGTTATAAACTAAATTGTCTGCTCACAAAATTCATGTTAAAGTACTAAGCCTGAATTTTGCTACAGACATGCATTGTTTTATTCAGTATCACTTAATTTCATTTTGCAGATATTGCATTTTTTACAAATTGAAGGTTTATGGCAACGCTGGGTACAACAAGTCTGTCCAACAGCATTTGGTCTCTGTGACACATTTTGATAATTCTTGGAATGTTTCAAACTATTAAATTACTATTTTATTTGTTATAGTGATCTTGTTGTTATCATTGTAATTATTTGAAGGTGCCATGAACCATGTCCATGTAAGATGGCAAATTTAATCAATAAATGTGTGTACTCTGAATGCTTCACTATGTTCCATTTCTCTGTATATGGGCCTCCATATTTGCTGCAACATGATGTTAAAATTAGGACAATTAATAATTCTATGACGGTCTCTGAAGTGGTCAGGTCAAATGAACAGTCACACATCTCTCATTTTAAATCGAAAGCTAGACATGATTAAGCTTAGTGAAAAAGGCATGTCAAAAGTTGAAATGGGGGGAATGTAGGACTCTTATACGAGTTAGCCAAGTTGTGAATGCAAAGGCAAAGTTCTAGAAGGAATTTGCACAAAACTTAAGTTCTGGAAGGAAAAAGGCATGCAAATGTTAAGTGAACAACCTTACTGATGATATAGAGAAAATTTTAATATTCTTCTTAGGTGATCAAACCAGCCACAACATACTCTTAAGCCAAAGCCTAATCCAGAGCAAGTTTCTAACTGTTCAATTCTGTGAAGGCTGAGAGAGGTGATGATGCTGCAGAAAAATATGTCTGAAGCTAACAGAGGCTTAAAGAAAGAAGCTGTCTCTATAACATAAAAGTGCAAGGTGATGTACCAAGTGCTGAGGTGGAAGCTGCAGAAAGATTTCCAGAAGATCAAGCTAACGTATTTCGTCAAAGTGACCACACCGAAAAACAGATTTTTAATGTAGGTGACACAGCCTTATATTGGAAAAAGATTTCATCTAGGGCTTTTAAATCTAGAGAGATAAGTCAATGTCTGACTTCAACGCTTCAAAACACAGGCTGATTCTCTCATTAGGGGGCCAATGCAGCTGGTGACATTAAGTTGAAACCAATGCTCTTTTACTATTCTGAAAATCTTAATTACCTTAATAAGTATGCTAAATCTATTCTGTCTGTGTTCTATAAATGGAACAACAAAGCCCAGGTGACAATACATCTGTTTAAAACAAGGTTTACTGAATATTTTAAGCCCACGCTTGAGACCTACTACTTAGACAAAAAAGATTTCTTTCAAAATACAACTGTCCATTTACAATGTGCCTGGGCACCCAAGTGTTATGATGGAGAGGTATGAGGAGATTACTGTTTTCCTTACTGCTAACACAACATCCATTCTCCAGCTCGTAGATTCATGAGTAATTCTTACTTTCAAGGCTTATTATTTAAGGAATACATTTTGTGAGGCATAGCTGCCATAGATATTTATTCTTCTGATAGATCTGATAGAAGTAAACTGAAAAGCTTCTGGGACTAATTCACCATTCTAAATGTCATTAAGAACATTTGTGATTTTTGAGAGGAGGTCAAGATATTAACATTAACAGGAGTTTGAAAGACATTTATTTCAGCCCTCATGGATGGCTTTTAGGGGTTTGAGAATTAAGTGAGGGAAGTAACTGCAGACATGGTAGAAATAACAAGAGAAATGGTATTGGAAGTGGAGCCTGGTGATGTGACTAAATTGCCGCAACCTCACCAAAAAACTACAACAGGTGAGGAGTTGCTTTTTATGGACAAGCAGAGAAAGTGGTTTCTCAAGATAAAACCTACTCCTGGTGGAGATGCTGTGAACATTGTTGAAATTACGATGAAGAACTTCGAATATTACCTAAACTTCTTGTTTTTACTCTGCGTAAAATGCTGTCAAACAGTATTGCATGCTGCAGAGAAATTTTTCATGAAAGGAAAAGTCAAATGATGAGGAAAACTGTATTTGTCTTATTTAAAAAAATTGCCACAGCTATCCTAAGCTTCAGCAACTCCACCCTGATCCACTAGCCGCAATCAGCACTGAGGCAAGACCCTGCACCAGCAAAAAGATTACAACTCACTAAAAAGGCTCCGATGGTTGTTAGCATTTTTAAGCAATACCTTAATTTTTCACTAAGGTATGTGTATTTTTTGATATAATATTGTTGAACACTAGAATATAGCGTAAATATAGATTTTTATAGGCACTCACTGAGAAACCAAAAAACTTGTGTGACTTGCTTCATTGCAATATTTGTTTCATTGTAATAGTCTGGAACTGAACCCACAATATCTTTCCAGTATACCTGTATGCCTGTATTCGGAGACAGGGTTTTCTGGGGTCAATTAAAGTTAAACTTACTAGTATAATTATTAGCAAGCAATATATGCAGTGGATACTCTTATTATGTATCTGACTTTCACTCTATCCTTAATCTCCAACCTATCCTTCTCTTAGCTTAATCACTATTATAAGGAACACTGAATATTTTACCCCAGATGTGATTTATTAAATCATCTACTGCTTAAATATTCTGATTATGGCCATATTGGCATGGGATATAGGTAAGGAAGTGCCATGATCTTCCTCTTTAAGATAAATTCAGGAAAATTATTCAGGTGAGTGTCAAGAGTACTATAGAAGTCAAAGGTGGGGTAAATGTGAATTCATAGGTACTGATTGACAGACATTGGCCTAGGCAGTGGAGCCATAAAAAGAGATGATTAACTAGGTCTATTATCTTCTGGAGTTTCTTTTCTACAAAGATAATAAGATATTAAATAATTAATTAATAAACAAGGTAAATTTAGATGTTTATATTATATGTTAACATGCTAATGAAAGCAAAATGGCAGAGTGATGTGATGAACAGCACCAGGAAAGGGGCAACTTCAATTTGTGTGACCTCTTACAGAGGCGAAGGAAAGGCCTCTGTCATAAATAATTATGGAAGAAAACCTAAATGACCAGAAAATACTTTCCATGAAGAGATCAGAGGAAGGACATTCGAGCCACACAAAATTACAAATACAAAGGCAGAAATAAGCCTCACATTTACAAAAAACAGGACATTTAAAAAATATGTAGATTGAACATACAGGCATGGGAGGGAGTGGTGAGAGAGAAAGTTAGAGAGAACTGACACATGGGTTTGTTGGCCAGAGCAAAGAATTTCAATTTTGTTTTGCGTAGAATGGAAGCCGTTGGACTGGCTATGTAGAAGAGTGATGTGCCATGTCTGTACCCATGCAACAATGCTGCATGTTCTTCACATGTACCCCAGAACCTAAAATGCAATAATATATACATAAAAAATAGTAGAGTTCAAGAGGAAAAAAATTTACAAGTTGTGATGTCAACTTACCGGTGGTTGGTCAGGTTTCTATTTCATTGAAATGTGGTTGCCTAGCTTTACTTTAATTATAAGAGATACTCTAGCATATCTATTAAACAAGTTACTCTTTCTTACAACCACAAACTCACTCACTCTGCAACTAAACCATCACTTTGATTTCTGCAAGTGTTTATGTATCTCGGGGTAGAAATAAATTGCACATATGCACATAAATATGAGCACGTATTGTGTTCCTCTAATTATAGCAGACGTGAAAGAAACACTAACTAAAATATGTATCTGAAAGTGGGTATTATTGATTAACCTAGAATTATAAATAGAGTTACCATTTTTGTGTGTGTGTGTCTCAGCATAGAATACATATGTATCTGGATATAAAAGTTTGGGAGGGCATATTTTAAAAATTAGTGTGAGCTATGTGTATGCACAGAGATGTATTTAAGACAATGTGTGATTATATTTTTTCATTTATTATGGGTTCTCACTATGGATTAAAGGCATTGCTCCCCCTTTTATTATGTCAATTAAAAAAAGAGACATATTCAAGAGAGAGAAAAAAAAAAAAAAAAGAAGAGTGATGATATATGACTGACATTCAAAAACTAGACCTCTAGTTGACCAATTGCATTAAAATGTCCTAGAGGCGGGGAATGGGAAATCAGAAGCTTTTTACCAATTGACTCAAGTTAGCCTTATGATCAGTTTGAAAATTTTTGTCTTAAATGAAGAGTGTCAATATTAGCCACCAGAAAAATGGTGCCGAAGTAGGTGAAAATATTTCAGAACCCTAAAACTCAGATAAATTTATTCACTCTGAGTCTGTCTCAGGAACATTCATAAAAATCAGATTCTTTCTCAGAAACATTTATAAAAATTTCCACTTAAATTAACTTGCTCCTTGATTTCCTGGAGCATATATTCGAGAGAAGCAAGTCAGACATTAAATAAATAAACAAAAGGGACACCAGTTCCTGTCCTAAAGGTAAGGTGACACTAAACAGCAAATAAAAGACACTATGATAAGTCAAGAAAAAAACTGCAGAAGAAAGGAAAAACCTTTTTCCTCCTTTGTGAACAAGTGGCTTTGCATGTTCCTTTTGCAACGTGCATCTGACCCTGTTTATAGGTTTTCCTCATATGTAAGATTAGGATTGAATTTATAGTTTAAAGATTACATAAAATAAAACTCGTATAGTGTTATAAAGAATTCCTGACAAATGTAGGTGTTAAAAAAAAAAAGAGATGTTTCTCCTCCATCCCCTTCTTCTGCTGTTCACCGTTCACTAAGAACACGTTCACTAAGACACTTAAACTCCAGGATATCACTGGCTTCTTCACCCATAAAATAAGTAGGTTTGGAGAGACTCTGTCGGACGTCTGTCACGTGAAGGCAGAATCATGCTTTTCTCTGCAATCTAAAATGGGCCCTGATACCCACACATCATAGCATGATTCAGGAGCACATGTCAGCTCAGAGAATAGCTTCTCTTAATTATTCAGTCAACTTCGCTGTACCTTGTGAAAAGAAGTGTCTGTTAAAAGGGTCTTGAAGCTGTTGCATTTGTTTCTAAGGCCTTTGATGTTTCAATTATTAATAAAATATTAATATATGTATGATAGCATTTTAAAATATTCTTATTTCATTACAAGATAGTTGTGCCTACATTTTATTTTTAAATCTGGTGACTAAAATCTTTGCTATTATACTTTATACTTTGCATAAAAATATAGAATACACACATTATACTGTGCATAAAAACCAATCTAAAACTAAATTATTTTTAGACCTACTTTTAAAAATACCATGTCAGGTTTTATAAAGTGTGCAATAGATTATTTCCATTTTTCTCAAGATTAAATTTAAAATTATAAGTAACCTTTAAGATACACTAATAAGTGTTTAAAGAGAAGTGATTTTCCTTGCACTTCCTTTTCCCCGTTCCATCCCCTCCAAAATGAAAAACTTCTCATTTAAATCTAGTTGCATATATCATAAAATATTTAGGAAAAAATTTGAGACAAAATGATAAAACATCAGTATTTGGGAAAAGAAATTGAAAAGATAGGAAAATATCTCATTAAATGACAGAGGATTAAATATAAAGTTGGAAGGCAGGTTTTCAGAAAGACGAATTAGCTTTATATACTAGGGCTTAAGAATTTGTACCATTGTCTAAATATAGTACAAGAAGCAGTTTATCAATTACTTCTTATATACTACTTAGTTACTTAAGTAGTGAACAGACATATTTACACATAGTGGACATGTTTATTAGTGTACACACATATTACTTGAGTGTACATAAACTAAAATCAAATAAATGGATTACAGAGGGTAATTCATGTAAAAATTAGTCATTACAAGTATATAACAGTAAAAGTTTTCACATTAGTTACCTGAAGCAACACATAAAAGAAGAGGGTTTACTTGGTAAAGAAAGGGTTTTACTCAAATACATCAATAATAAATGCATGATACTAAAGACTGGGTTTTTCCTGCCATCATTTTAAGGGAGAGCCTGATAATGAATTATTAACTGTATCTCAGGATAAATGCTTATCATAATTGGTAAAGATTCATCAATGATTTTCCTATACATAAATAATATTTAGCAGAATATAAACCTATTTTAATTAGGGAATTTTAAAGTTACAATTATGTCAACATAAACTGATGAGGCTATGTGACAGCCGTCTAGGCAAAAAATGAGTCTTCAATGGAAGCATAATGTACATACATCAAATTCACAACAAGACAATGATAGAGCCACAAAAAGCCAAGGAAATTCACCATTAAGTGTTGAACAGGTCTTTTTGTTAGAGGCTTATTTATATATTCCAAGAAAGAAGGTGTCTTTTACTGGTTAACCTATCTGGTTGCTTTTTGTGAACTGATGAATAAATACATTCATGCCTGTAATTGAAAGTGACCCTTATGGAGGAAAGCTGATATAGTGCACGAATATATTCACAAAGAATTGGAGTGGATTTAAATGTGTTGCATTTAAAAGGATTGGTTCCTTCTTATTTGATCCTTTGTATAATTACAATATGATGAAGATGGCGCTAATTATTATAATAGTGTCCTCATTCAATGCCATTTATCTGAAGAGATCAAAGACATTCAGGAATCTCAACTAAATAATCCATTGTGGTAAGCATTAAGAAAATACATTTGTCTAAGGAGTAGCAAAGCGAAATAAAATGTGCTCATGTGAAAAGCAAAGCAAGTTTATTTGGCTTAAAATTTACTTTTAAGTTTTCTGCCACAGAGCTGAGAAGGTGCCTAACAAGTCTGATTAAGTCAGTAATGCATTTAACTGCAGGGCTCAAAGGCTAAGTGAAATTCTCTCAGACCCTTTCCTTTTTTTAGAACCTCATATAAAAATATGACATATTAAATCCCTATCGATGTACAGGACACTGAATTTTCTTTTATATGAGATCCAGTAATCCAATTCAGAGAGGCATGTTCATTCTAAGCCACTACCTATAAGAATCGCTAAGAAAATTTGAGGAGATTATAAACAAGGAAACTATTTAGGGTAAATAATATCAGAATTTAGGAGTCTGTTAAGAATGCTATATAATTTCAGTCTGAATATAGTTGCTCAGAAGAGAAATAGAGAATATTAAAGCATGAGACAATCATTTGCTATGTGTGAGAGCTATTGGCCGTTCTTCATTTCTTTCACATCTAAAAGTAAAAATCTGACACATTTTTAACCCATCTCGAAGTACAATTCATTTTCACACACAAGTTTCCAGTGCCATTTGAATAGATACTTTTATTAATATAAATGAAATAATTTCCTAGATAAATTATATTTTATAATTACATAATTATGGCCTTTACTGTGTCACCCATAGTATCTCACTTGTGAGTCACATAATAAATGTTTATGTAATTACAATTATGTGGCATTGTTGTATTTAATGTAACAGAGGTATTTGATACAAACTTATGCAATTCCTGGCCTATTTGGTCCTGAAGCAGGAATAATATTAAAGTTCTCACTCTTATTAGAGAGGCAATATTTTGCTGTTTTATCCAGTTCCAAGATTTGGCATATTCTAATGTCATTTTTTAAAGTTTAAAACCATATTCCCTTTTTATGTGAATATTAAAAGGTGATTAGGAGCTGTCCTCTAGGGTTCTTTCAAAAAAACCAGGTGTCTGGATTCTCAGAAATTGATCCTTAAGGGGAGATCTGTCTCTAGAATAAGAACAAGTTTAGAGAATTGTATGAGTTTTATGGCTTCCTCTTCTGATTAGGTGCCAAGACAGCCACATAAAACACTGCTAAATAGGCAGCATTAGGAAATGCTACAATGAAGAGAATGAGCTCAAAAGACAAAGACTAAGGAGATTTCCATTAAAACATTAAGTAATGCAAATATTAGCAATGTCTACAGAATTAAGTTTTACAGATTGTTCAAATCATTTAAAAGTATCCAAAGCACATGGTAATCATTCACTTTATTCTCTATATAAGTACTATTCCAAATACCCGCAATATCATCTATCTTTATGTAATAAAAATAATACTTTTTACCTTCAGAATTTTAAAATATATTATCAGCATATACCTCACATAATATTATGTGCTGTGGCTAGTGGCTGCGAGATGAGGTACAGGACGGAGAAACATACAAATATTTAAGAAGTAGCTCCTACCACAAAGAACTATGAAGAACTGTTCAAAAGCTAACATAATAAGCAATAACTATTGGATATTAATCATTAATAAATAATTGCGTAAAAGCTAATATAATGATAATCTCTTTCTTTCTCTTTCTTTCTCTTTCCTTCTCTCTCTCTCTCTCTCTTTCTCTCTTTCTCTCTCTCTCTCTTTCTTTCTTTCTTTCTTCTTTCTTTCTTTCTTTCTTTCTTTCTTTCTTTCTTTCTTTCTTTCTTTCTTTCTTTCTTGTTTCACTCTCTCTTTCCTTTTTTCTTTCTTATACTTCAAGTTCCGGGGTACATGTGCAGATCCTGCAGGTTTGTTACACAGGTATACATGTGCCATGGTGGTGGTTTGCTGCATCCATGGCCCCGCCATCTACATTAGGTATTTCTCCTAATGCTATCCCTCCCCAATCCCCAGACCCCCTGCTATTCCTCCCCTAGTCCCCCCACCCCCAGGCCCTGCTGTGTGCTGTTCCCCTCCCTGTGTCTGTGTGTTCTCATTGTTCAACGCTCACTTTTGTTTTGATTATTATCTATAACATAATTCCTATATTTATGACAAAATATAATATTTTGTAGTTACAACTGATGTAGTGCTAATTCCATTGCAAGAATGAAAGAATATTTTTGAATGAAACAGTTTTCTAAATCTTCTTTCATGATCTTTCATTTTTAAGAGCAATGAAGCCTCTTTTGTGGGAGGGATTGCTTTCTTTAATATGGAAGATCTCACCTTGAAACCATTACTTAGAAGTACTTGAAAATTGAAATTGGTGACCTGATTACCAAGAAATAATTAACCCAAGAGAGATTACAGGAAATGAAGGCTAAACTGGGGGCATTAAAACAATTCAAGGGCCTAGGTATCCCTTTTCTAGGAGACAAAATATCTAGAAATGTAATAGTTGGAGTTACACAAATTTAAATTTAAAATTAAAAGTCTTATTGATGAATGTGTTGTTAACAAAAACCACAGATTCAAATATTATGAAGAATGCCCTGTTTTCTTAAACTCTGAAAGAAATAAAGGAAACTCGTCACAGTTAGAAGCTGCAATCTAAACATAAAAGTGAAGATATCCGTATTACAGTTTCATTTTTATTAAATCCCCTAACCTCACCTTTCCAAATAGCATTTTGAGATACACTAAAAAGGCACATGAACCTAGTAGTAAACAAACTTCACAAGGTTAATACATTTAAAAAACCTATTTTAATAAAATATTTGAAAAGAAAGTATGATACATCCATGAATAATATTCATATGTATACACACATTTGAAAAGAAAAGGAGTCACAGTGTTGCCTTCCAACGACAAAGAGGGTTATAATACTGAAGGAAGCATCATGAAGTTTGTTTAAGGGAGAAAAACATTATGAACACTTTTTATTATTTTTGAACTTTAAGAAAACAACATAAAATTTTGATTAACATGAAGGGGCTAATTGCTAACCAGTGGAGATTTTGCATGAATTCACTCACATCCGTTCATATTCATTTCGCAAATATGAAAATTGCCATATTCAGTGTCAGCTACTGGGGACACTAAAATCATTTATAAAATATATTAATTTAAATATTATTAAAATTAATCTTACATTCAAGCAAGAATTGTAATTCTTTTTAAAAATACAATAAAATCAGTGAGGGTTGTGATAGAAAGTAAAAGGTAGGTACTATGGGAGTACAGGAAGATGTATTACCTGAAATAGGGATGTTTAAGCTAAGAATAGGAGATAGTAAGCAAAAATATGATTAGACAAACAAAGGGTTTCACTGCTGACAGTTTGTGGAACAGCAGCCCTGCAGACAGATAGAGACAAACATATCACAGGGAGAATGACCTTGCTTGAAGTCTGCAAGTAGTTGCCTCACTTATCTGTGCTTCCATATTGTCTACACTTATCACAATGATAGTGTGCATAGCAGTAACTTGCATTTCATAAGGTACATGTCTTTTTACCTTAGATCCATACATTATTTTCTTATTCAACTAGGTATCCTCAAGTGCTTAACAAAATTAAAACTCAATAAATAATTTCATCCTCACCTAAAGCAGCACAGTTACTCATTCTTCCCTGTTTATGAAATATATAGATGATAGATAGATAGATGATTGATTGATAGATAGATAGATGATAGATAGATTCAATTCTGTCCCTTCAAAATTCATATGTTGAAGTCCTTGCCCCCAGTACCTCAGAATGTGACTGGTTTTAAAGATAGGGTCTTAAAATCAGTGATAAAATTAGAATGAGGTCATTAGAGTCAGTTTCAATCCGATATGACTGGTGCCCTACAGAAAGAATAAATTAGAAGACAGACACCAAGGCAAGATCACATGAAGACATGAAGATAAGATGGCAATCTATAAGCCAAGGAGTGATACCTCAGGAGAAAATTAATAGAAATATTCTATTGTTTAAATTACCTAGTCTGTGTGTGTGTGTGTGTGCGCGCGCGCGCGAGGGCGCGCGCACGCACACACACACACACACACACACACACACATATATATATATATATATACATACATATACATATACCAAAATAGATCATTTGATTGGATGTCTTAACTATCTTTAAATCACTAATTTTGGCCAATAGATGGTTGACTCTGAATTGGGAAATGTGACAATGATACAGTTCACCAAACTCCTGCAAAAGGACATCTATTGTCACTTTCTTAACAAGAAGCCTATGAATGTTTTCAATAAACCATGTCAATTCAACTTATTAATCACAATTTATAGTGTTTTATATGGATTGTTACTGATGATAATTATGCTTTGGGAATGCAAAGTGATCTCCAGAACATTTCAGCTGAGAAATAAGAATTTGATTTAAAATAGTATTCACCGAAAAGAAAAGAAAGGGTGAGGTAGGAGACAATTTAGCTGTATTTTGGTATTAACTTTGATGTGTAAGACAAGAGAAAAGAATAAAATAAAGATGACATTTAGGTTTCTGGTTTACAGGATAGTGATGCCATCAACTAAATTTTAAAACTCTCTCTCCTCACAAAAAGAGCAGAGTTGGGACAGAAAAAGATTAAGTCAATTTTAGATATTCTAAATTTGAAGTGTTAGTGTATTACTAAGTAGAGATGTATTAGTATCTTAGTGAATAAAGATATCAGAGGGTTAGTGAAATTCAGACAGACTAAGTTTGGAGTAAAATAAAATCAACAGAGTCAACAATGTGGGATCAGAAAGAAGGATTTGTAGGTTTTTATCTAAAAGGCCATGATGTTAAGTAACAAACACCAGCTTAAGAGATATGTGTTATGAGTTAAAACTGGAAGAAACCAAATGTATAAAGAAACAAGCTTCTTAAAAAAAAGGTAGCAAAATCAGGAGTTTTGTTTAATGTAATCAAAATATTCTTTTTTATTATATTTTAAGTTCTAGGATACATGTGAAGAATGTTCAGGTTTGTTACATAGGTATACACGTGACATGGTGGTTACGCACACCCATTAACATGTTATCTAGATTTTAAGCCCCACATGCATTAGTTATATGCTATCCTTCCCCTTGACCCCCATGCCCCAACAGGCCCTGGTGTGTGATGATGCCCTCCCTGTGTCCATGTGTTCTCATTATTCAACTCTCACTTATGAGTGAGAACATGCAGTGTTTGGTGTTCCGTTTCTGTGTTAGTTTGCTGAGAATAATGGTTTTCAACTTCATCCATGTCCCTGCAAAGGGCATCACCTCATTCTTTTGTATGGCTGCATAGTATTCCATGGTATATATGTGACACATTTTCTTCATCCAGTCTACCATTGATGGACATTTAGGTTGGTTCCAGGTTTTTGCTATTGTATATAGTGCTGCAATAAACATACATGTGCATGTATTCTTACAGCAGAATGGTTATAATCCTTCGGGTATATACCCAGTAATAGATCTTTGAGAAATTGCCACACTGTCTTCCACAATGGTTGAACTAATTTACAGTCCCACAAACAGTGTAAAAGCATTCCTGTTGCTCCACATCCTCTCCAACACCTTTACACACACACACACACACACACACATACACACACACACGCACAATGGCTTTGCAGGAACCTGGATGGAACTGGAGACTATTATTTTAAGTAAAGCAACTCAGGAATGGAAACCCAAACATTGTATATTCTCACTCATAAGTGGAAGCTAAGCTATGAGGACACAAATGCACAAGAATGACACAATGGGCTTCGAAGACTTGAGGGAAAGGATGGAGATGGGGTGATGGATAAAAGACTAAAAATTGAGTTCAGTGTATACTGCTTAGTTGATGGGTGCACCAAAATCTTACAAATCACGTCTTAAGAACTTACTCATGTAACCAAATATCACCTGTTCCCCAAAAGCCTATGAAAAAAAAAATATATATATATGTATATATATATATATTAGGAAAGGTGACATAGTTTAAGAATTTGAAACTTTGAGGCAATAAAAGATGGTGATTTGCTACTATTCATTACTGTATTTTCAGAAAATAAGTTTTATCTCAAAGTAATACAAATTAACTCAAAATTCATAATTAGACTATAAGAATCTGGAAGGTAGGTTAATTATTTAGATATATATACTATGGAAACAGAAAAAGCAAAGTACAACTGGTAGGATTGATGCATAAAATATATGACACATCTAAAATAGCCAAATTCATAAAAGTAGAGAATCAAATGGTGTTTGTTAGAGGCTATGAAAAGGAGAAAATGGTAAGGTGTTGTTCCTGAGTACACTCAGTTACGCACGATTAATACATTCCAGATCTCTATACAACATAGATGCTATAGTTAACAATGTTGCAGTGTGCACTTTATGTTTAATAGAACAGATCTCATGTTAAGTGTTCTTACTACAAAACAAAATCAAACAAAAACCACTACAAGAGAACACTAGAAATGCTTTGTCAGTGATAAATATGTTTCAATACTTTTAGGGGGTGGCAGTATAGGTGTATACATATGTGAAATCTCATCAAAATGTATACATTAAATATGTGCAATTTTTGTATATCAATTATACCTCAATAAAGTTACAAAAAGAATGAATCAACACTTCGAAAACTTTTTTTAAAAAGAAAAATACTGTTTTTTTAAGTGCATTATAGACAGAACTGAAAACTTCAGAACACTAAAAACTTAGAAAGTATACTGATAATAGAATACTTTTTGGAAAAGAAATTGCAAATATAAAAGAAACAGTTAAAATTTGCAAACCTTTATTTAAAATAGTAGATATTTATAAAATATACTCATTAGCAAGTTTTAGCATGCTTATCAATTCCTATAGGAGCAACAAGAATAAGGCAGATGGAATGAATTGGACCCCAATATTTTTCTTTTTCTCTACAAAGCAACTTCAAATGCAAGAAATAAAATTAATAGAAGGGTGTAGGAAAAAATGAAAGCAAGAACAAATAAATACTACCCCTTTAGATGTCTTATATCTGTTTTTCTCCAATTTGGGAATGTATAGTAATTCACCTGAAATGTCTGTAAATATCCAGATTGCTGGATCTGACCTTAGACTAACACACAAAAATAGCTTGGGCAGACCCTAAAATCTGCCTTTTTTTTTTTTTTGCAGGTTTGTAATATGCCCACCATTTAAAAAAATATTTTATTGAGTTTTAGGTTTGGGGGTACATGTGAAGAACATGCAGGATTGTTGCATAGGTACATACATGGCAATGTGGTTTGCTGCCTTCCTCCCCATCACCATATCTAGTATTTCTCCCCATGTTACCCCTCCCCAACTCCCAGCCCACGCTGCCTCTCCCCTAGTTCCTCCTCACAGACCCCAGTGTGTGATGCTCCCCTCCCTGTGCCCATGTGTTCTCATTATTCAACACTGCATTTTTAACAAGAGGTTCTCTGGAGACTTATTTGAAAATTGACCCATGTAATAAAAAATTGTAAAAAGATTCTTTTAGAAAATGCAAGGAAAAAATGAATTCAAGAGGTTCATTATAGAAATGTATCTAAGAGTAAAAAGGTAGTGAGAAAATCTTGAAGAAATAAACAATGTAATCATGTCACAGTTAAAAAACGAACTGATTACTTTAAGATGGGGCCAAGTACAGGAAGTGTACTGAAACACCTATATTTTAGTTTTATGTGAACTTTCATAAGATTTCGAACCTTTATTTTTTTTTTCATGTTTTAAGTAAATCTTTAAGTTTAGAATAGTTTCAGATTAAAAAAAAAAAAAAGAACACTTTCAGATTTACAGAATAGTTAAGAAGATATTAGACGGGTCCTATACGTCCCACACTGTGTCTGTATGATAAATATTTTATATTAGTATGGGATATTTATAATATGAGACATTGATTATTCACTGTTAATATACATTTATAATTCATTCAGATTTCTATATTCCTTAGCTAGTTTTCTTTTTCTGTTTCAGGATCTATCCACGATACCACATAGCATTTAACATAATATCTTCTAAGCCTCTGCTTTTCTATGACAGTTCTTAGGCTTTGCTTGTTTCAGGTGATCTTGACAGTTGAAAAGTCCTAAAAAAGGAACTCTGTGGGGTGTAACTCCATTGGGTTTGTCTGATATTGTTCTCACGGTAAAACTGAATTACAGGCTTTTAAAAGGTAGATCACAGAGGTGTAGTGCCGTTTTAATCATATCATATGAGTACTAGCTTGATCTGCTTATTTCACAATGTATGCATGTATCAAAACATCACATTATATTCATGAATATATATATAATTATCTACTTAAAAACAATATAAAACTGAAGGTAATCATTTTGTTCAGTTTTGAACTGTGACATGATTGTAATATTATTTCTCCAACATTTTCCCTCTATAATTATTTTCCTCTTAGATGAAGTTATATAATGAACTTCTCAATTGTTTTCTTACATTTTTTAAAAATAATTTTTAACCTTTTATTATGTTGACCAAGTTCAAAAGAGTACATATTATACATATGGCTAATTTCTTTTGTTATTTACCTTGATCACTTTTACAAGGTAGTGTTTGTCAGGTTTCCCTGCTGTGATGTTATGCTTTTTCTCTCCCTTTCCACACTTTGCATTTGAAAAGAGTCACAATGCATAGATCACACTTAAGAAGTGCCTCTTTGGGGCAGAGTTTCTATGTAAATTATTTGAAATTATTCTGTACCAGGTATTTGTCCTCTCTCCCTGATTCATTTCATTATTTGCTCATTTATTTATGTCGCTGTGAGACGATGGGTTTTTATTTCATAGTTTCTATTATAATTCAGTATCGGAATGCTTATGTTGCTGCTCAAATTGTTCTACTTTCACCATGGGATGCTCTTTTAGTTAGCTTCTGTGTCTAGCTGACATATCTCCATTATTGTATTTTCGAGTGTATGTCTTTTTGTGTGTGTGTTTTTTTTCTTTTGCATTTTTCTACTTTCTGATTCTAGGTTTGTCTTTTACATGTTCTGTCCCAGCCCTAGAATCAGCCACTTCTCCAAGGAGTTCCGGTTTCGATTCCTAGAGACTGGTATTATAAACCAAGATCTGTGACCTACATGTGTTCAGTGACACTGGAGTGGTCCCGTGGCTCTCTTAGCTAATACAGCAAGGGCATACATGTGTTTAGAATCCCCATGCATATACACATATCTTCAATATTTTGTTTGTATTTATATTAAGCTAAACATGAGTACATGAATACATGAGTTCATACTGTGGGAGATCAGAATATACATCCCCAAAATATAAAGGATTGTTGAGATGCAGGCACTTAAGAACAAGTAGATGCAGAAAAGCTCTCTGTCCTCCCTTTACTTGTCTGAAAGCAGGGCATAAGTCTACAAAGACCCAAGATATGCTGCCCTCAATCTATACCAGGGAGAACCAAGGTCCACTACTGAAGACTTTGGATCCTTTTGGTTCAAGAGATGTTACCAGAGGAATCTGACCAACAAGTTTTACTAAGTAGCTTTTACCTGGCATTTATTTGCCTTTTCCACAGTTGCTGCTGAAAGAGACTCAAAGTCCTTTTCCTTTGTCTTGCCACTTCTCTAAAAATTTATTGTTCTTTGTTGAAGATACTATAATATATATGCTGAAGCCAAAGCCATCTGTTTGAGAACTAGTTCTTCCCTGAGTATCTCCTATGTATATATGAAATAAACATGTTAGTGAATTTCTGTTTGTTTTTCTTTTATTAATCTATCTTTTCTTACAAGGGTCCATTCCAACTAATAACTTATTAAAGCTAAAGGAAAAGTTATTTTTCCTCCCCTACAACACTGATGTTTCCAACTCTAATTCGGTAGTCTCTGGATCTTTCTTGCCTTTTCCCTTGATTGCCTGTAACCACTCACTTCAACAGGCAGACTGCCATTGTTTGTCACCCATTAACTTAATTGTTCAATATACACGTATAGTGGTGCTGACATGTACTCCACGGGAAACAACTTTATCAACTAGGGTACATCACTCATACACATTTACCTTTGTCTTTTATCTTACAGTCTCTACTCATTTTGCAGATTACTTAGATTAACACCTTTCCACCCTAATCCAATCAGTAAGGAAATTTAATACATTTTTAGTATGTTTAGATTATTTTCTCAGTCTGAATCCCATCCTGGAATCCCTCAAATTTCTACATGATTTTTAAAAACGTTTATACATTGAGAGTCTATGTTTATGCTATAATATTCAATGGTTTTGATAAATGCATTATTTTGTGTATGTACCATTAGAGTATCAGGCAGAATAATTTCATCAACTTACAAATTTCCTTTGCCACCAGTGACCTTCTAGAGTTTTATATTTTCCAGAATGTTATATATTTAGAATCATACAACAGGCAAACTTTTCAGAATGACTTCCTTAATTTAGCAAGAGACATTTAAGATTCATCCATATTTTTTTGCCATGACTTGATAGTTCATTCCTTTAATCATGGAATAGTATTCTATGGTATCTATGTACTATAGTTTACATATCTATGTATTTAATAAAGGACATCTTTGTTGCTTTAATTTTGCAGTTATGCATAAGTCTTCTATAACTTTTATATTCCACTTGAGTGTCTGTGTATGTAAGTTTTTAAATCAGATGGTAAATATCTAGTAGAGCAATTGCTAGATTGCATGATAAGGCTACATGTAGACTTATAAGAAACTACCACACTATCCTCCAAAATGACTGTATCATTTTGCATTTCTACTAGCTTTGAATCAGAGTTACTGTTGCTTTGCATTCTCGTGAGAGAAATTTGTGTTGTCATATCTTTTGGATTTTAATTATCTTATGTTTTTTAACTTGCCTTTTCCTAATGACAGATGATGTTGTATGTAATTTCTGTATGCTTTTTTGACATAATAGTGAAGTGTCCTTCAGAACTTTTATACATTTTTACTCTATTTGGTTTCTTATTGTTGAGCTTTTAGGGTTCTCCTTCTGCTTTAAATACACGTCCTTTTTCAGATTTTCTTTCAAATATATTCCTCCAGTCTGTGGCTTGCTCTTTCATTCTAATGGTATTTTTGTTGTGCAAAATTTTCAAATCTTAATAAAGTATACCATCTATTCTTTCTTTAAAAAAATTTTTTTTATTGCACTTTAGGTTCTGAGGTACATGTGCAAAACTTGCAGGATTCCTGCATAGGCACATACATGGCAATGTGGTTTGCTGCCTCTATCACCCGTCACCTATATCTGGCATTTCTCCCCCTGTTAACCCTCCCCAACCTCGCTACCCACCAACTGTCTCTCGCCTATGCACCCCCAACAGACCCCAGTGTGTGATGCCCCCCTCCCTGTGTCCATGAGTTCTCATTGTTCAACACTCACCTATGAGTGAGAACATGCGGTGTTAATTTTTCTGTTCTTGTGTCAGTTTGCTGAGAATGATGGTTTACAGATTCATCCATGTCCCTACAAAGGACATGAACTCATCATTTTTAATGGCTGCATAGTATTCCATGGTGTATATGTGTCATATTTTCCTTGTCCAGTCTATGATCAGTGGGCATTTGGGTTGGTTCCAGGTCTTTGCTATTGTAAACAGTGCCGCAGTGAACATACGTGTGCATGTGTCTTTATAATAGAATGATTTATAATCCTTTGGATATATGCCCAGTACTGGGATTGCTGAGTCAAATGGAATTTCTATTTCTAGGTTCTTGAGTAATCGCCACACTGTCTTCCTCAATAGTTGAATTAATTTACACTCCCATCAACACTGTAAAAATGTTCCTATTTCTCCACATCCTCTCCAGCATCTGTTACCACCTATTCTTTCTTTCATGGATCATTCTTTTGGTATTGTATCGAGGAGCTTATCCCCAGCCACAGTGTCATGTAGATTTTCTCATGTGTTTTCTTCTAGATCTATTATGGCTTTGCATTTTACATTTAAGTCTTTTGAGTTAATTTTTTGTAATGGATAAGGCCTGTCCCTAGGTTCCTTTAAGTGGCATATGATGTAATGGTAAAATGATCAAATACTGATTCACAATGAAATTTTAAAAGGTAATGGTAAAATAATAAATTATTCACCACTGACATTGCTTAACTCTGGCAATAACATTTGTGTAGAGTTGTTTCTTCAATAGCAGGGCATGAACAGGATATGATATAAAATAAAATCTGTAACTCTTGCATATCTTATTTCACATATGATTTGGTACACTTTAAAGAAATTATGAAACAAGCCGAAAAGCTAACAAATATATGTTTGACTCTTATCATATTTTTTAAACTATGCAAATTATTCAAAAGCACATAAACACTAAATACCAAAAGGCTCCATATCTTGATACACAATCAATGATATGGTTAAAGATATTAACATGACGAAGTTAGAAAAACTACTTTTATAGGCTCCGAATTCAGTCAATACACCCTGTCAAAAGGACATTTAAACCGAGAAAATTGAAAACACAGGTAATAAAATTAGGTTGGCTAACTTTGCTATAATTTATTCAGATAATATAACTTTGACAGCTAATTGGTGACAATATTTAAGATTCTGAAATTGCAAAGATAAAAAACCAGGAATCAATACAAAAAGTGTGAGGCCATAGAAAAAGGGAAAAGAGGGCATTACTTTATGATTCAATTAATTTTAGTTCGGCTGCTATGTGTTAAGACACTTTACTCTGTTTTGTGATAGAAAGCTGAATAACACATCGGGCTTCTCTTTAAGGGGCCCACCACCTAATGGGGAGAAAACATGTGTTCAAATAATGTAAGATGTATATCAGAATAGACTTTTATATGAGAAAGGTGACAACTCACTGAAGAATTTATAAGTGTCATAGAAAGGCACTCAAAATACAAGGAACAGCAGATGCAGTGGTATCAATGTATGAAACTGCATTGTGTATTCAGAGATGTATAGACAATTCTGAAATTGAAAAAAGCACAGACTTTCAAGAACCATTTTTCTTAATCTCATATTTTTCACAAGTAGATATTCATGTGGGGTCTTGCCATCTTTATGCGCATACAAATAGAAGTTATATCATTTTATCTTTTAAGTATATTTATTGGAATACATCAAATAAATGGTTCTTCTTTTTTAACCAAGAAATGAAAAAAATTCTTCTGTCCCAAGTGTCTACCTCTTGGAAACTTGAAGCAAATAGAATGAGTGTATTCAGATTCACTTCTACCCATTTATTCTGATGCCAATCACATACGGTGCCCAGAGACAGTGGTTGAAAAAATTAAGGAGAAAAAGCACATGGTTTACACATAAATTATGGCAACCATAAAAGTGACATATCTTAGATGATAACCCGCCATAATTGTAGCATTTTAGGCACTATTATCCATCAATTCTATGCATTTCTATAGCATTGTTCACCCAAATTTGCAAGATCATTGAAAAAGCTGTTGTTTTATACAAAAGTAGTGTAAAATGCAATCAGATATTCACAATTTTGTCCTGAAGTTGGCTAGTAAGACTCCCAGAAGCCAGCTGGGTACATTTTTCCCCCAACTCCACATTCAGTGACCTCATATTGGCAGATTAAAATTGATCATGGTAGCCGCATGTATACAACAGAAATCAACAAATACGACACAACAGTTTTGTTTTCCCCTGGGACAACTAGTTATTAAACACTTTCTAGCACGTTGCTGAATATTTCTTTATGAAAATCTTTTAATATTGGAAGAAAAGTTATTTCATAGTTTATAATTTGCTTGAACATGATTTCTAAAAACAAATACTCAGAAAAATCTTAATACAGGGTAAGGAACACTTGATATTATACATAAAGTGATTATTTATTTTAGAAGTGACTACTCTTGTTAACATTGAAATTTTTGTTTCCAACATGAGCAGTTTTTATGCAAATAAAAAATAATGGAATCTAAATTATCAATATTCTACGTTCTACCTCCTACATTCTGAAACAGTAAAATGAGATTACCACATCAGGTTCCATCATGTGAACCACACTAAGTTCCGAATCAACTCTGTCTTGTATAGGAAAATGATAAAATGTCTGTGAATTTCCACAATTTGCCTGTATTTTGTGTATTAAGCTGTCAGGGACTATCTAAATCACTTCCTTTTCTGTCACTCTGTCTTCGGATAACATCCTTTGAGACACAACAGCATTCAGCAAAGACCCCCATCCCCAAAGTCTCAAAATGATATGTAAATCCTGCAATTCATCATGCTCTGTGTAGTACAGGTTTAATTCTTCCTCCTAGGCCTCAATCTGATGAAACATTACTCTGATATACAGTACAAAAGCAGTAACAAAGATGTTCATATCAGTCCATTGTGAGTTTGTGGCAGGCAGAGAAATCAATGAAGCCAAGGGGACAATAGCTGGAGTTTAAACAGGCTGCTGAAATTTGCTAAGACGCTGACAAAGGGCCTATGCTGAAAGGAGAGCTGCTGTGGAATTCCTTGGCCCCATTATGCGGCTGAAACAATCCTTACTCAGAGAGTGGATTTGCATCTCTAATAGAGTTCAGGCTCTGTTTGTGAAAGCCTTTCGCTAGGCCTGACCCCATGTCTGAGGAGCACATTGATACCCAGCGCCTTGCCTTTGCCTTGTCCCACACCACAGAGAGCAGTATCATGGGAAAATGCACTAAACTAAAAGAAAGCTAAGGGAGGCAAGAGGAAGGGAAAAAAATAAAGGCTTGAGGCAGTTTCGGTGGTACTTAGCAGTGAAAATTACTTTGGCAAATAATAGAACCTACTGCTGGTAATTACTGCTAACAAGCTTCCCCCAGCCCAAATGTGACACTTGGGCTGATGTGAGAAAAGCTGATATAGGCCCAGCTTATTAAGCTTGAATGAAAGGACCCTTTTCCCCAGGAAAATACAGCAACTTGGGGGCTTGCAAATCTTGTAATCTAGTGTTACCAATTATTCAGTGAAACAGAAAAATGGTGCTGCAATATTTAAAATCCTCCTTGGATTTCATTCAGGCTGGTTCCCTAATCCCAAGCAACTGTAATCATGAACATCCTTGGTTTCCTAAACATGTACTCTTAGTTCCAAACAAAATATTTTGGGTACTTAACCTACTTCATGCCAAGGACCACTGGGGAAACCTTTCATACTTGATGCCCAGCAGATAACTTGGCAAAACATTTCTCTCTGGAAGATTTTTAAAAATGTAAACAAATACTCATAATTTGAAAGAAGGCAATAGTCCCCAGAACCCTTTCATGACTTATTCATGATCTTAATTTGAAATTAAATTTGGTGTGGTTTGACTTAGTGATGTTAACCTCTTCATCAACTTTAAAATTGCTTTAATTACCATGGGAACGTAATCACATAAAATTATAGCATCTATTAATTATTATATTAATAAAATACTGTGCTCTATTTGAGAGTAAACTCGTGTTTACTGAGTAAAAAGTAATTAGGAAAATTAAAGAAGTTTCAGTCATGTATTTTATTTGTTACTATATTAACTGCATAAAAGATCTATTCTTCCCTATATAGGACACAGGCATTTATTAAAAGATGAGTATTACTTGTGTGCAGCAATAATTACTTGAAGGATAAATGCTTACTTCAGCATTTTGAATTGGATTCCATTAGTATTATCTGGCATATCCATAACGTTATAAACATTAATATTTTCAGTTTTTCAATATTAATTGACTCTATGCTATAAATGACACTTCTATTATCTAGCAAACTACTGAAGTTTTAAGTTCATTTAAATCAGTGAAACAAAATCATGTGCTACTATGAACCTAAAAAGTATAATTCTGACTTGACTTTAAACTTTTCAATGTAGCTAACCTCTATTTCTTAATACCTCCTTAGTTCATTGTTTGAATGTACTATTTGAATATTTCCAATAATTTGTTTTTCTCCAGCCCAATTGTCTTAGGCATGTGGTAAGTATGATATGTTGTATGATTTTACTATTTTAAGAGTTCATATAAACACATAATCTATATTTGTATGATTTTTTTTTCAAAAAACTTAAAACATATGTTGAACAATATAATAAAGCCAAGAAGTTACATATTTGTCTAATTATTCATTTTGAAATATATGTGTTTAGTTCTAGAATTCTGTACTTCTTTGTGGTTATAAGGCCCGGAAACCTACAATGTTCTTCATGCAGCAAAATATTGTTTGTTCGTATTTGAAGGATTCATGCCATGTGTCACAGTTGAGCCATTCGCTCAGCACCCAGGAGAGTAAAAATAAAGTTAAAACTTTATATTAAACCAAGAAAATACATTTTCCTTAGAATCTAAAATTGTGTTTTAAGATTATAACATTAACTCAAGACAATTTGAAATAACTTTACAACATATTTTATAACTAAATTTATGCTGTTCTTATATCCAATTAATTCCCATGTAGAACTATCTATTTTTCTATTTCTGTGCCGTTGAAAAATCTTAAAGACTCATTAGAAAAAATTAAGATGCTGGCTAAGCTACAATTGTTTTTACAAAATTTATTTTTAAATACCTCTGCATTTAGTTTAGCTTCATCACAATAGTGGATAAATTTAATTAAATAATTCCTTTTTTTCTAAACATAAACTACTACTTGAAAAATTATTCCTCCACCGCCTTGAGCTAAACGCAAGGTGGGTTTAAAATCTTTCAAAGGAAAATAGAATTGTTCAGGCAAAAGCTATTTATAATCAGTGAGTAAAATTTGGCAAAAGTTGGTTAATCTGTGTTAGAAATATTCAATTAAATTGTCAGACTTTATAAAATGAAGATCATTTTATAATATACCCTAGTAAGAAAATGTTCTCTTCTTTCTGATCCAATAATCAGGGAAAAGAAAACCACCACTAGGAATACTAAAGAAGTCAAATAAATGAGTACAGAATACAGCCCTTCTTCAGCTGTTTCCTTAAGCAGTGGAACTTTTTTTCAGATAGAAGGGTGTTTGTGTGTGTGTGTGTGCATGTGCATGTGATTGTGTGTTTTATTATATTATCTCTACTTTGGAACAAAATATGTACAATTAAAATAAAAATTTACTTAAACATTTTTGGTGAGAATGAATGCTATGATTAATTCATATAATTGCTATCCTAATGTGAACTACAGGATGTATTGATGCTGTAATAAGTGTAAATATATGTATATATATTTTATATATATATATATATATGTATATGTATATATATATATATGTATATATATATATATGTATATATATATATGTATATATATATATAGTAGTGATTCTTTATGGGAAAACAAAAATAAATGTAAAGGAAAGGAAAGATAAAACGAGGGAAGGAGGAGAGAAGTCAGAAACTTAGAGGATATGAGAGAAGTGGGTAGAGAGATGGGACTAGAGAGGAAGATGTGGCTAAGGAGTGGGCAGGAGAGGGGGAGCTGACAGAAATATAGCGAAGAAAGAGAAAAGAAACTTGTGCCTCAAGAATATAAACACTTTAATTCATGACACTGTTGTAAGCCTATATTCAGTAGTATACTTTCTTAAAATCCTGTTTTGTCAGTGATTCATTTTTCTGTTTATTGAGTCATAGTTGACAAAAAATGTGTTTATTTTAGATGTACAATGTGATGTTTTGACATACATCTACATTGAGAAATGATTACCACAATCAATCTAATTAACATATCCATCACCTCACATCGTTACCTATTCTTTTGTGTATGTGGTGAGCACATTAATCCATCTCAGACTCTTTGTAAAATCTATTTTAAGCTATTTTGTCTCATCACAAAGAAAATCTGTAGTTAAAAATAGACTTTATGAGAAAATAAGGCTTCCAAGCCCTTTTAATACATTTCTATGGAGAAAAAAAATACAAACTTAATGATAGGCTGTGAAGAGTTTGAACAACAACAAAAAAAAACATGTAAATAAACTGAATAGCTCATCATATTCTGTAAGCCATATATTGTTATTTTAAGTATGTAACAGAGAAAATGAAGGAAAGTACCAGTTTATCAAACAGAATGTGGCAATTAGCATCAAAAACTTTATTCAGCAAAAGTATGTGTCCAAGATTATATCTATACTGTATATAAAATTTGTACATACAATTTGAAGCTGAGAAATGATCACCAGATGAGACTAGTCACTGAAAGTGGGAGTTTGTTGAGACCTTCATTCATTATGATGCTCCAATTAAATTCTTAGTTGTTTAATTCTTTACACTGTGCTACTACTTTGTCCAGTTTTGAAAGTGATAACACCCTTTCATTTTTCCTTTCTCTGTCTACTATCAGATGTTAATTCCTGGAGCTACTTTTTCTTGTATGCCTTCATGTTGTGTATATTACTTTAGTTGCATTTTATTACATTTGGTCTGACCACTGCTGCAGCCTCTGAATCTCCTTTCCCTTCTTCCACTTTTCGCCTTTCCATTCCATTCTGTATAGACTTGTCACATGAAGTATCCTAACATTCAAATCCAATCCTGTCATATTTATACTCAAAAACTTTCCAGTGTCCCTATTGCCTTCTGAAAAGACAATTTACTTGTTTTCACTCCTCAATTATTCAAAGCAAGTATCAAACACTTTCCAAAATCTAAGCTAAATTTCCCTTCCAAACTTATTCTCACTCTATTCTTCTACACATAGATCCTTAGAAGAAGGCTGCTATTCCATGTTTATGTCAATACCATGAATATGTTCCAGATATAATAATTTTGTTCTTCTTGAAGTTCCCAATTCCTCTCTACATCACTATGTGTCAACGTGCAAATGTGACTTCTATTATGACCTCTTCCTGGATCTTACTGGCAAGCAGTGCCTCTGAAACATGATTGCCCCTTACATTAACAAGCCTGTACTTTATTGCAATACTTGCATATTTAAGTTCTGTTTTTTAATCCTCAAAAGTATGTAACAACTTGTCTTCCCATACATATCATTCATTAACATTGAATAAATTTAATACACAGAAATAGGATACCAATTATTTTTAAATTAATAAGAACAATAACAAAAAAGATATTCATAGTGTCAACAGAGTTAGATTATCAAGATTATTTTTCCTTTTTTAAAAATGCTAAATATAGTTATGTGCCTTAAGTGACAAAAATTATTAATAGTGTATCTTTAAGTATACTGATCATTTTCAAATGTGGATACAATTTATCCCATCGAGGTATTTATTTCCAGGTTAATATTATAAAAATCAAAAAAATGGAAACTATTCCTCAAATTTTAATTATGCCTGCACTAGAAATATAAATACAGATAAAAATTGTACTGTAATCTAGCATTTGGGATATGTCTTAAAAGTGAGTTTTCTTTATGTCGTTTTTTCCATAAAAAGCAATAATTCTATTTTTAGAGACTATAAGGTATGATATTTCTTACAATAATATATAAGATCAATACAATATATAATGAAATTTATGCAATCTAAAATTTATAACACTATAGGAACTAGCAAGCTATGAGAGAAGATAGATTGATTCACCTCAAATGTTTTATAGAAAAAGTACTGTGGATATCTTGGAATAGAAAGATTTTTTAAGTGAATCTTTTATATAATTATTGATTTCTTCTTATTCAATCCTACTGAAAGGCTGCAATTTTTCAGTTCCTTTATTCAGAATATAGCATATAAATAAAGATCCTTGAAATTCTCATAACACAGATATATTACAATGGCTTTCATTAATCTTTTATGGGTTGAAATTAGGTAACTATTGATATATTTTAGAATGAAGCTGTAAGATATTTTTAAACTCCTTTTCTTCTTTCCTAAATTCAGAGAAGAGTAATCATTTAAATGTCTCTTACTGTGTTTGTTGTGCTTTGCAAACTGGAATATATATTAAATTTTTCTTAATATAACTGTAAAGATAGTAAATATACTTTATAGCAGTTGGGTATCCTGTTTTGAAGCTACTAGTGAGGTCTAAAAATGGAGTCTCAATTTGTATATTTTACTTTTTTTTCTTTTAAATAATTTATTTCTAATGAATACAACAGAAATTTTATAAACTCAAAACTTGGTACCATCTAAATTTACAAGAATGGTATATTTTTATCTATTTTTTAGTGTTTTGTGTACTGTATAAAATGCTTCAAATAAAAACAGTAACAATGGATTATATAGTTTCTCCTATTCTTTGAAATTTTAGAGTATATTACTGGTGTCAGTTTACCATTATCTTAGAGAAAATGGCTAAAATCTTAATAGTATGACTCAATTTTTCTGTCTATATCCACATATCAGCAAGCATATGAGTCACTAATAATCAGATATTTTAAATCATTTCAAGACTTTTGGATATTATCAGAAATGCAAAATTACAGACCTACAGTGTGTTTAGCTTCAACACCTGTGGTATCTTTGTCTCTATCAATTTCTATATCATGATGTAAAAATATTTCATTATCAAATATATGATTCTATATAAAACTGGCTTGATTTTTCATGGGGCCTTCACACATTATGAAATAGTCCACAGATTTTCCATATTTAACAGTTTGCCATAAAAATGTAAGGGAAAAACACAAAATAACTGCTCATTTCGTTTTAACATTTTTACATGAATATTACAATAGCACTTAAAATGCTTAGGATGGTTAACTTTCTAAAATTAGTCTCAGACTTCTGAAAGCTCTGAAAAATAAGACAATTTATTACTTATATTTAAAATAGAATAGCACAGCGATCAAGCGTACTTTAGTGAGAATTTGAAGGCTGACTATGGAATAATGCCTTGCAGCCCAATTAACACTTTAAGTCCCACCTACTGGGTCTGTCTCCTCTGTTCCCACATAACAACAAACATTGTGCATTTAGTTTTTGTTGTATCAAAGAACAAAGACAAAATACATTTCTGAACTTGAATTTTCAGATCACAATAGCATCTTGTCTCCTTGGTGTTTCTTTCATTTTACCAACCGGGTGACTTGTTGAAGGGAATAAAGAGAGAAGGCTTCATAGAGGGGAGGCCACCGATATCATTGGCAAGAGAAGCGCACGACAAATGAGATATTGTACAGGCAAACACAAAATGAGCTTTCATGCAGGGCTCTGTCAGTGTCATTCAGCTTTGCCTGAATGGATAACCCTCTCATGATTTATCTTCCATTCATCAAGTCAATGCCTGGTATCTTTTTAGTTGTGGTGGATAAGACCTTAATAAATTGACTACTGCCTGCTGAGCATTGTGGAGCCTGAGAACTGAACAGGAAGGGGGATCCAACCATATTTCATTCATACAGTAAGTCAGCCATGCTCAGTAGATCTAAGGACTGAGAATTATAAAGAACCTTGTTTCAGCTGGTTCATGGGTCTGGACCAGAGAGTGATCAAGGACCTATCCAGTTTCCTGATGTTGAAAGTAAAGAAGAAATAGAGATTGTTAGAGGTTGCCGTAATAGGCCATCTGGAAGACTGAAAATGAGTTTACTAGAAAGAAAATACCATTCCTTCATGTCTTGTTCTAGATAACAGGTATTTAGCCAAATCTTTTCAAATATCACACTTATTTTATCATAAAAAGAACGATTTCAGATAAACATCATTGTCTACAGATAACAGAAAGAGGCTAAACTTTGTTAACTTCTATTATAGCAATAAGCTAACTTTACTCTTTCAGTTATTAGAAGAGTACTAAAAGCTACTCTTCAGCTTTTAGAAGACTACCAAGTTCAGTAAATGTCTGTTAATAGATGGAGGAATGGAGGTAAGCAGAGATGGAGGGAGAGAAGAAGGGAGAAAAGAAAGAAAGAAGGGAGAAAAGAATCCGATTCCCAATATTGGACTTAAGATTTGAAAAATGGATATACATTTCTAAGTACTGTGTATTTTTTTCAGTTTAATAAAAATCAACCATGAAATTTTCTGAAATACTTCTTCAAATATGAAAAGAGTAAGTAAAACGTATCTACTTAAATCTCCTTCACAGATATCACATCCTTTCAGCCCCTACAAGTTTTTTCCCCAATTTCCCCTCATATTTAAAGACATAGATCTATTATTTAATTCCAGAAGTATAAATTTATAATGGAGGGTTTGTATAACTGCTATTTTCTTTGAGTACATTTCCCAGATACAGTTTATCTATTAGAAATATTACAAATATTTGAACATCAAGTATTCTTTAAAAATACATTAAATGTCCACTTTCCATAAAGTCATGACAATAAAATGCCAGTGTACATTCTTAAAATCACCCATGTCCCATAGTAACACATTCAAAGATATGGATAACGAAAATGAAGAATGCTTCCATGAAATAGAGACTATTATAGTCATATAGTACCAAAAGCAAAGAAAAACATTAACAAACACAAATACAAAAAAAATAACATGAATAACGAAACATCATATATATTAATGCTATGGAAACTGACTAAATATATTACTTATTTGTACATTCACAAAGAATTACTTGAAAAGTTCAACAGAGAAAAATATTTTCATTTTTTATATTTTTGTGTCTGCTTTTAAAATTTAATTAACAGATTACTAAAGATATTAACTCAATACCATATGGAAAAAGATATTAAAGGATCATTAATTCTTCGGAAACATGTTATTAAGAGCTATTTATAGATGTAATGGATTCATTTAAACACATACAATATAGGAATAAAATATGTTTCTCTTTTGTATTTCCAACAGGGAGCAATACAGAATCCTGATTACCAACTGATACACCTTTTGTTTGAAGAGTTAGCTAAGTTTGAAGCATAATGCATTGACATATCTCAGCATTTGCATTTTACTTGGGCCTGGGAGTTGGGCCAAGTGGTCAGCAAGAAAATACCTTATGCTATCATGATAAATATTATGTAAAAGAAAATGCTAGCCACAAAAAGAGAGAGTGGGAAAGGAGTTAAAGTACATGATAGACTTGCAATAAATTTTTAGATTTTTTAGCTAAGCTGTTTCCTACTTAGATTTGTTTTGAGTTTTCACTTTTTGTTTGCCAAATAGAATATACTTTCTGTGGCAAACAAAGTAAGCAAAAATAACCCCTTCTGACATCTTAAAGCACAGAGAATATTCCAAAATAGATAGGTCAAATGTATAAGGAATTTCTGCAGACAAAGGCTTGCGTGAGCACATGTGCACACCATACACATAAGCGCGCACGCACACACGCATACGCAATGCAAAGGTAAATTAAACTGCTTGATCTTCACGACCTTCTTTTCTCGGGTTTAGTGTAAAACATATTGAAGAGCCAATAACACTATCAATTTTTGAAGTTTTCTTTGATTCTTCTCCTCTGACTTGGCCTGCAATTATTTTTCTATCTTAATCAGCTGTCCCAAAGAATGGGTTATGCATTGTATAAAGACATGAACTACAGCCACTTGGAGTAATTTGTAAACACAATCAAACAATTGAATAGGATTTTAACAGCATGGCTTAAAATAAAGTTTTGGAATTATCTTAGTACATGAATTGTGCCTGTTCTGTATATTCTGTTATTAAAGGAGAGAGTCAACAATGAGCCAGTTTGACTTTATTAAATTGGCATTATAAAGTATTATTATTATAATGGTACTTTTTACTGCCAACCTTAATTGGTATGGAGAAAAGAATTAGTGGTCCATGTTGTTATTTATGCTCCCTTGAAAGAATAAAGCTGCTAACAGCTCATGTTACCTGCCATATACACCAAAGCTCACAAACGAATTTTATTCAACTTTATTTCACAAATATTTATTGAGTGCTTTTTACTTGTCAGATACTGTTCTGGGAAATTGGGATACCTCACCGGGTAGTACACAGAGAGCCCTGATGTCCTGGAGCTTATATTTTGAGGATAGAAAGGAGCACAAATTGCGATGTGTCTGAAAATCACTATTAATATCAACTAAGATATGGAAAGTCAGGATACTTCAATATATTTTGATCATTTATTGATGTGTCTGCTCTTTAACAAATCCTCAGGACTTTCTATTTCTTTAAACAAAACAATTTTGAAGACCTTTGACACAAATAATCAGAGCGGCCAAATTTATAACAAGGCTGTCAAGTAAATAAAAATGACACTGGACATACCTAGAGCAAGTTCTAGTTTCTTTGCCTCAACCTCACTGTCATCTTTCTGAGCCCCATATAGTCATGCATCTCTCCTGAACTGTACTGAAAAAGTACATGGTGGTTAGGACCATCTTTCCTGACCACTAGGCAGCGTTATGAGCATCACACCACAGAATGTCTAAGGCAGTGCCTACAAAGGATGAAGAATGATGCACCTTACTAAGCGTCTTAACACAATGCCTGCATTCAGTGGGCACTCTCCATATATCTTTGAATGAATGAATAAACGAGTGAAGAAAAACAAATATTCAGAACTGTTTTTACCATTCCCAGCTGACCTGCCTGTTGAATGCCTGGCCTCTCAGTCCAAGTTTAGTTTTAAAATTTAAAATGTCAATTCCTCACTCCAGGACTGCACAGAGAACATTTTTTACACATTCTAGATTCACCTAAGTGTTTTTGGTGGATGTGTCTTGTTGAAATAAACAAACAAAATCCCTGTGCATTAATAATTATTAACATATTGGTTATTAAATTATAATCAGGGTACTCTTTGAGTACTGTTAGTTCTGCAAAGAGGCTTAGCTTGTATATTTCAGAGTTAGCATAAGTATCCTGTCCTATGATTAGAAAAAATGAGTACTTAGCTCTGTTGAAGGATTAAGAAGTAATATAAAATCTCCATAAGGCTTAGCACAAATTTAATTTTTCTTCAGGTATTGCGGTTTTATTTTATATCTACAATTACTTATCTTCTCTCCAAGCTTAATATTTATTTTTTGTCTGATAGAGTGAAGAATAACTAAAACTCAATGTTGCAAAGCAAGTCATTTCTCTGACCAAGATTGCAAATATCAAAGACCTGGCAACAGGGGGTGGAAAACGGAAGATGGAAAATCTGTACTTGGTTGCACTGTCACTTGGCTTCAGCCTAAATCTCAGTTATGTGATCAACCACGCATGCGAACAAAGAAGACATTCTCAGAGGAGAGGAGGGATTTCTGATGGAAATCACAAAGAAAAAAGAATATAGTTTGAAAAAAAAAAAAAAAAGCAAGAAGATGGGTGTCAGGGCCTTGTGGGTTTTGCTAAACGGGTTGACACCCCCATCCTCTTTGCAGCAATTCTTTTCTTCTTAATCTCCAACCTTCTTTTTCAGAATGCATTAAGCCCAATCCAGAATCTCTTGTAAAGGAAAGTTTTGTATATTTTTGATGTCTGTGGGAAAGAGGTGCCCCTGCAGAGGCTCTATTTAAGAACATATTTTGGAAGCATTTTCTGGAGGGGGGAAATGGTTGTCACTTACTTTGCCATTAGTTTGTTAGTATGAAATTCCAGAACTATGTATTAGACACTTTTCTCATCCCTCACAGTTTAATATGTCTCTACACAAATTAGCTATCGAACTCGCTATCCAGCCAAAGAATATGGCATCTTCAAAAGAAACGTCAGGGTATGAATGGTAGCAGATTGGTCCTTTCCTTTAGCTACTGTTGTGAAGGAACTAGGGAAATATTTTTACAGGTAAAAATATTAAAAACAATGAAAATGATGAGATAATATTCAATTGAATCGATAACATTATACCAATATGTTCAATTTACATTTACTGTGGGAAAAAATACGCAAAAATGTGGAAAAACAAAATACCACAGCCCACCCAGAAAGGAAAAAAATTTGCTTACTAGACAACACAGTCAATGTTTATTCTACTTGTATTTGGAAAAAAGCACAATTAACTCTCGGATATTTTGTGAATCACTGTGATGTATAAGGCATGTTAATAGATCTTCATTCAACAAATACACTGAGGTCTGAAGGGCTGATTTAACTCATTTACATCATGAGCCAAATAGAATTATAGGTCTTGGGAACCTTGATATTTAAAACATAATGCTCACACAGTTAGCCCTTCTTTTCTTTTTCTCTTATATTTACACTAAACACATTCACTTCCATCGTGGTCATTAAAAGTTAGGTAAGTAGTTGAAAATGTGAAGAATGTAAAATAAAATAATTAGAATTTATTTGATCCAACAATCAAATTAAAGCTGTTTATAACAGTTTATATATTTAATGTGTTGGGTAAAGCAGAAGAAAGTCAAATGACTAATTCAAGACTTAACCCTTTTCAAGTGAGCTAGGGATTGGGAGTGGAGGCTGTCAGTGAAGGAATAGAAAGAAGAAGGGAAAGGAAATGCTTTTTACTGTTTTATTCAGACACATACAAAGGCACAAAAAGTTCTCTATACTCGTGTAAATTGCTCCATGCAGCACTCTAAACATGCTGCTTGATTGCAAAATAATAACTTCCCATTTTAGATTTTAAGAATAAACAAAAGCAAAAACAAAATCTTTTAGGAAATGTCAGGGTTTAATATGATTTATTGTCCTTTAGTTTTTTGGGTTGTGCTACCACGCCGTAAAAAGTGTTGAGTGCCTATCCACTTCCTGCCTCAAACTAGAACACTAACTACCCAGACACAACAAAAGAACTAATTGTATCCGAATTGGCCTGAAGGTTAACTTCTCAGTACCATCTATCTTAACTTACAAATTTTAACGAAGGTTTTCCTGATATACATTGTAACATCACAGTAGTGATAATTATTAATGTTAGCAACCCAATGCAAAATCTTTTAAAAGAGTCACCCAGTAGGAATCTAATGCAAACATTTTCTATTATTTTTCCAGTGAGATTGCCTTCATCCTCCAAGATATTTCAAATTAAGTTGGCATGTTACTTATCATAAATAAAAACATTAGAAATATCTGTGTTGTGAGAAAAAGGAACATATAATGAATGTCATTGATAAATTTCATTTTTTGATCTAAATTTATCCAAATAATAATGTCAAAAGCAAACACTTCTATATTACTGAGCAGAACAGAGCCTTCATCCCAGCATTGCTATCTAAATCTACCAGCTGTGGATGATCATTTCTTTATTGCCACTTAATATCTTATGAGGTTTCTCATCAATTTCATTGGTGTTTATATTGAAAATCCTGCCACATGTTCTTGTTAACTCTTTTATGATGATGATAATGAAATAAGGACTACCATATGGAATGTATAGTTTGGGCCAGTTACTCTTACAAGCACTTTACATATATTAGATAACCTAAATCTTTTAACAGAAACTGAAGAGACAAGTGGAACTTTAATTGGTCCTTTTAAAATGCAAATAAATAAAATTGTCATTTTTGTAGTGAAAACAGTTGGAATTAGTCAATTACATATGTTCCATCTTAATATAAAATATGTATTTACTTTATTTGACTTTTAAAGGTGATAACATTTAATTATATAATAGGCAAATATATATCCATGTAAAATTTTATAAACATGAAAATTTATCAAGGCAAGAGTTTTATTGGGAAATAAAGTTTGTTTGTGCCTTATTATTTTGTTTCATAAAATATTTTAAAATATAGACATTTTATTGGTCTTTAGTCAGTTGGCATACACTGCTTATTAATGACTCTCATTCAAGCAACTAATCATCCTTTCAAATGAGATCAACACATTGTCACATTTTTATTGATCTCATGTGTACAAAATCTCCCTCCTACTTAACAGGAAGAAAATTACAAGTAACGTTAGCTAAAAGTTGACAGTAGTTTATTATGTCAGTAAATTGATGCCCAGAGTCAAAAGAGAAACCCAACTAGATTCACACTGAGAATTATCTAGTTGTCCTGACACAGTATCGGAAAATAGGCTCCACATTGTGGGCACCAACCAATATTATTGGCAAGGATGATGACGGAATTGATGCTGATTATTTCTTTTCTCAATTATATTTTTCTTATCTTCATTATTAGGAATAAAATAGAATCCTTTCTTGTTTTCCAGCATGAGCATTTATTTCGTCATTTTACAATATATAAAGCTACAATTATGCTCTAAGCTTTTAAAAGACTAAAGCGACTGCTAATTCTAATAAAACAATGATTCCAATTTTATAATTAGAAAGCAAGCCATAAGTAATTGAGTCAACAAAATTTAATGGCATTTTAAGTAATTAGATTTGATCATCAGAGCAAAAACATTTTAAAAACAGAAGCTTGCTTCCTAGGAAAACTTAATATTGTCTCATCTGGGACAAATATTTAAAAATATTTTTAGCATATGCCCTATAAGGTTCAAAGACAGAATTTTCTATCATCAATCATTCTCTTGGCTAATAATAAGCCAATCTTAACCATAAAATATACATCAAATTTGCTGCCCTCACATTGAGAGTTTCAGGTTCTCCTGCTGCACTGATTACAGTGTTGCCATACCTAAGGAGAGGTCTTAGAAGAAAAGAACAGGGATCCATTAATCATGAATCATTACATTTTGTCAGTTGGCAAAGGAATACTTTGCTCATTTATTCTTTGAATGAAATTAGTTCTGGCTCAGGCCATTGTAGAAGGAAATTTTAAATTGTCTTGGCATCTTCGTATAGCAGTTTGTGTATGTGCCATAAAATGGCAGATGGGGCTTATTAATGGCAGATGAGTTTAGTTTACAAGGATTTTTTTTTCATTTTTCTGTTTGATCATTTTAATATTGAAACTCAGATATGACTCATATTATTGCTGTTTATATATAGATGTATGTTTTATCTTATTAATGAAAGGAAAAGGAGAAATCTGGTAATGTTTATGTTGCCAGATATAAGCAAGCTCTTTCTTCTCTGTGTCATAGAAAAAATGGGCACATATTTCCTTAGGTTTAAGTATCCTAGTGGAACCAAATCATCAAAATTGTTGAAAATATTTACAAGTATGTGAAGATGATAATTTACTCGTAAACATGAGTAAGCCATTGATAGAATTATATGAAGGCTATAGTTACATCAATTTACGTTTAACAGACATTTGAGTGAGCTTTGAAAACCTATGTTCTCTCATGAATAAATATGACATAAGTTTTACTGCCTTTACACAGTTTTAAATAGGGAAAATTTTGTACAATTTTACCATTAAACACTAAAAACTAATCTATATAACTGAAATAATGGAGTAACCTAAGCTTATTAATCAGTGGTGGAGTCTCACCTTATTGACTGTGTTTCTACAGTGGGATAGAAAGGCACATTAATCTACTAGACGAGGGCTTGGCCATCAGCAATCAATGCAGAACAGCAGGTATCTCCTCAAATACATACCTAATTTCACCGAAGTGGCATAGGTGCTAGAGGAAATACACATAAAAGTGTCTTATAATCTATAGAGTACTATAGGCATGAAACCTACTATTTAGTCTAAAACCAACAGATGTAAGGACTTTATAAATTATTATTAAAATGTTTATAATGAGTGTCCATATGTTGGACTTTTTGGAAGTTGATGGTGAAAATTTCAACAATTTAAAACATAGTTTTGACTTGCTTTGAAGATGATTAAAGTATGTTAAGAATCATAAGTTGCATGCTTAAAAATATTTCAGAACAAAGGAAAAAGGAAATGGTGTTTAAAATAACTCTTAAAGAAAATCTGTGACTGAATGCATTTCCCTAATATGCAAATGAAGCCTTAGCACAATTTATGCTTATAAGAAAGCATAAAATAATAAACCATTGCTTTTCCCAAAGAGCCTTGTATTAGAAATTAGTGTCTATTATGAGAAATCATTTAGATATTTTTAAGGGAGAATATTTGTTTTTACAACTTGTATCTTAATGTCAACTAATCAATTGTATCAGCACCTTCTTAATTCATCAAACACATTTTTATTATGTAAACTTAGCACACATTTTTATTTGAATATAATAGAAATAGCTAAGTTTAAATTTGGTAGCAGCCTTAAACAACAAAAAAGTGACATCAAAATAACAGTTAAAATGTTAAAACAAATTTGTACTACTCTGTCAATATTATTGAGGATTGATTAAAATCCAATCATTTTCCATCATCACACACAGAATGCCACTTAAGAGTTTAAACCAAGATCCAAATGCATCCGAGCTTCTTTTATGTTTTTTTTTTTTTTTCCTGGCCATTCTAATGTTGGATTCAGAATCAATCTGTCCATACTGCCGCCAATTACTTCTTTATGGACATAATGTAAATTTTTGTAGGATCTGGAGAAGAACAAGACACATTTTATGCTTATGAAGGATATGATTCCACTATTATGGAAGTTTTGCTTCTGTTTCATAAATCATTGTTGAATCATAACATAACTGTGAACCTAGACAGACCTATAAAGTGTGTGTTCTGATTCTTTTTACCGCTACATATACTCCTAAAGTACTAATCCATGTGCGTAAAGAACATTGCTTATCTCTATATAAGCACAAAAGGTCAGGATCCAGCCATTTATTTTCTCTAGATTTAAGATGGTGAAGAAATACATATCACACTTCGGCTGCCAAAAGATAATGGAATCCCCTGAAATCTCATTACCTACAAATGTAATGATAGTCTTCTTAAAGTGAAATAGCAGAAAAGGAAATGCAATGTTGCTGCAAAAACTAGTATTGTGAATAGATATCACTACACTTTAATATTTATGTCAATATTTCACACAAAAATAAATTTCTTTTATATTTGACACCTGTTTTTTAGGATTACATAAATGATGAAGTTATTTTCCTCTCCATATTGAAGGCTATGCATATTTTCCCTTTGCATAATTTTCTTTTTTTCTCTTTTTAAATAATGTAATCTTGACTTCCAGTCCTCCCTTGCTCCTCTTCCACAAGGTCTTGGGATGCTGGATTGATACAGGGATATAAATGTAGGGCCCCAGACACACCAGTACAAGTGAAGCCCAGAATTTTTATAGGAGTGATAAAAATAACAAGTACATACTTGTTATATGCCAAGATCTGACGTGTTTCCCATGCATTAAATTTTTTAATCCTCATGAAAATTCCATGCGATATTAGGAAAATGGCATGATCCTCCAATTTGAGGTCGAATCTAAAAAGTCATAACTCTTTTGCTTCCTGGGTGCCTGTAGAAAGAGTCTGCCTGAGAATTGTACCCACACAGAGAAAAGCTGAACTTTCCTCTTGAAAAGAGACCGTGTTTTAATGACATTGTTTGATCTCCTGGATCTAAATGTGACAGAAGTCAGCCAATTAAAAAGCAAAATGAAGTGGTAACAATGTTCTACATATTACACAAAATAATTCTGTATATCAAATGCCACAATTAATGTAAAACTCGGCATCAATACTTATCGTTAGGGTCACTATACAAAATATTGAAAACTAAGCACTATTTTTTCTAATAATATTCAAAATACAGTGAAGATCAAAACATTTAATTAAAAAAATAAAACTTCAGTTAGCAGAATTCCCTGTTTGTCCAGGATTTTATAGCAGGGACAAAGTCTCCCTGAGGCCCTTCAAGTCACACCAGGTTCATTTTGAGAACACATGTATTTGGTACCTGCTATGAGAAAGTTACTACAGAAAAGAGAGATGGTCAAGCCATAAATCTACAGGGGCCTGGTGTCCTGCAAATGAGCAAATTAAACCACGTTTTGAAAGCTCAGTTAAGAGATCAAGAGAGACAAAGTTTTCAAGGTACTTTTCAAGCTCCCAAAAGCAAATGTGACTGAAGTTTGCCAATTAAAATGTAAAATGGATGATGAGGACTACAGCGAGGCAGAGAATATATTTCTTGCCTAAAGTGTTTCCAAACATTATGTTTTTTTCAAAAAAGAAACTAGAATGGAAATTTTTATTGAAAATATTCCAATTCTTAAAAGTTGGTACTATATATTTTTTTAAATATTGGCACCCAAAGCCAAACCAAACCCACAACAAACTATATATTCAGGATGTAGGCTGCTGATAGTAAAGAATACAGACATGGTCAACATTGTAAGTTATACGTTTACAACTTGAAATCTGTCTTTTCATTTTTATTTGTTTGGTTTAATTATTAAAATAATCCACTGGAAAATTATCTTCAGTTTATAGATGAGAAAACAGAAGTCAATAGAAGTAAATTGTTCTGGTAATGTAGCTAAAAGATTGCAGAGTTTAAACTCATGCTCAAATATTCTAACCTAGAATGAATTTGAAATAGATTTGAAAATTCAACACATAGTTTAAAGGAATCCCTGATATATCTTTATTATTTATTGATATATTCATTTATCTTGTTATACAACAAATATGTACTGGGAAAATGCTACCTGTCAGGCACTCTGAACACTGAGAAACTTTCAAATTAATGGGGGAGGGATGGGGAGGTGGGGAGAGATAGCATGGGGAGAAATGCCAGATATAGGTGAAGGGGAGGAAGGCAGCAAATCACACTGCCATATGTGTACCTATGCAACAATCTTGCATGTTCTTCACATGTACCCCAAAACCTAAAATGCAATAAAAATAAATAAATAAAGATGGTAAGGCTACAATGCAACAGAGGGACACTGCTTTTGAATCTCACTTGTAATTATTATAGAAGCTTATGAAATTGCAGATGGGACTGGCAGAAAAAAAGTTAAGCTGAAAGGTAGAGGGTGTTGAATGCTGAAATAAGGAATTTTGACTTTAGTTGGAAACGTGGCTTTTATACTAAATTATCACAAGCATTAGTAGATATTTGAGCTTTTTCATATTTTTATAGAAGGAGTAAAATCAAAGAGTCTCTTAATCTGTGAGTTATGAGCTTTTATGAATGCTCTAATTTTTATTTTAAAAGTTTGTATGTGCACCTGCATGCAAGTGAATGTTTTTCTGGAGACAGGGCTCAGGATTTACACATATTTTTGAAAGGTTCTGTGACCTCAAGATTAATAAAAGCTAGATTTGAGTTTTTCTTTAAGAAAAGGAATCTAGAAGCCACAGGGAAAGAGGAAACTACCACAGGCCACTTGAGAGATCACCAAACATAGTAGCCCTGGTAAGAAGTATCCAAAACTTTAGCTAAGAAAGGAGAATCATTAACAAAGAAATTAATGCCAGTAAAACTTTATTCTTTTCCTCCCTTGCTTTTCTTCTTCCTTCCTCTTTCCCTTCCTTTCTTCATTCTTGTCTTTTTTTCTAGCCCTATACTAAAGCCTTCACACAGCTGCTTACAAGAACCAATTGTGGAAATATTTTCCAAACTGCTCAGTAACGTAATTTTTGTAGCTAGAAATCAGCTATGAATGGGGGCATTTACACCAATTAAAATGGAAAACACTAGAAATCAGGTCCCCCACCTGTAGAAATGATTGTTAAACATTTACAGATATACAGCTTCTCTCTTCTTTCCTCCTTCCCTCCCTCCCTCCCTTCCTTACTTTCATTCCTTTTAAAATTTCCTTCCTCCTTTATTTATTTTCCAGTTTCTAATCCACATTTCTGCTTGATTTATACAAGATTAGGAAGAAACAGGACATATGTCACATATGTTGAAAAAAGCAAATTAAATAATTTGAATAATATTGAGCACTTTGAACTAAGTTCTGTATGTAGTCATCCATATTTCATGTTAACCTCCAATGAGGCATTCTATCTTCAAATGTATTTCAGCTACTTTCTGAAAATGTTTACTTCTTTGTAAATAATACTTTGGCCTTGATTTATTTTGAGATTAATGCAGTATCATATCACAGAATTTAAACATGTCTAAATAAATAGCTCTCGGTCTCTCAAAGAACAATGAAGTCAAAACACAAGACTTCAAGTCCTAGCTGTGTCACCTAATAAATCTGTGACATTGATCAAGTGACTACATCTTTTTGTGCATTAGTCTCTTAACAAGCATGGATCACTAATTTGTTTCTAGCTCTAAAACTCAAAAACTCTGCAAGCCTGGGGCATTTGACATAAATGCTTTTCCATTACATAACATATCTGTGCTGAAAAAAAATATAATCAAACAATCCAGTACTTAATTTACATTATCACTTCAGATATTATCAGTAAGAGGTAAGAGTGAGGCTACTGTGAGTATACCATAGGCTCTACCAAATCATATCTAAATGTGATTGTCTAAATGCCTGCACCTGCTTTGAATGATAATATATATGTATAAATTTAATGCCTGTGCATTCATTGGCCAATATCTTCAGTCTTATTTGTCAAAATTTCTGTGATGTTTCTCTCAGTTACATGTAATTATATGGCTTTCTGGGTACTCACTGTGGATTCGTGTTATTCATCTCTTCTAACTTTCCTTCTGTCTGTGGAGGAAAAAGCTTCCATAAAACAAACTTAAGAATCATAAAAATGAAAATATGAATTCTATAAAATAAAATAACTATATATGTATTTGTGTATACATATATGTAAATAAGATTAAAAGACAAACACATTGGAAGTTTTTCTATTTCATATATTTAAGTTATACATATGTCACAAAGGGCAGATTAACAATTACTAAAACAAAAAATGCAAAACTTAAATTGTGTTATCAATGGCCATCTGTTTTTCTCCAAATAGCAATATTTTAAAATGCTTTTTTTTTTTTTTTACTATATAAGCAAACGTTTTAAGAGAAAATAACCTATATTTACTTCAATGTGTGTATTCATTATCTTTGGTTTCATTCCTAAAATTAGAAAGTATTCTTGTCTGTAATTGAATGAAACATGCAGGCTTTCAGTATTACATTGTTGCTGTTACCTTTAATTCAATTATGTTAGTGCAGTAAAGAGTTTTATAGATTTACTGGGCATTATTATAAATGTCATTTAACTCTGATGTTGGACATTAAAATGTCAGTTTTTTGCTTTTAGGTTAATAAAATATTTCTACATGAACAAGAATGGTGAAATAAAACGCAATATATAAACCCATTTTGAAATGCATATCGTGTAATCACAGGAGCTACTCCATAAACAATCATTTAACTTGTCTCTCCTGACAAAGTTGTACTAGAAGCTCTTCCTTTCAGCATCACTGTAGGGAGCAATATAGCCTTACTGCCTAGTTTATTCTATATCCGACAATTTCAGAATCTTCGAGGACTACAGAATCATTTCCTTCATTCCTACTTTGCTAGTGATACAATCATCTGTCTGATAGGATGGCTGTTAGAGAAGATAGCAAAGTGGCTCGGGTATCTTTTGAGGCTGATAAAATATAGAGTGGCATCAGATAGTGAGTGAGCATCATTATATAAAATTGGAATCCTGGACCCTAGAGACCTCTCACTTGATCAGGTACATATTTATGCCTTCTTGCAATACTTACTTTCGAGATAGGACAGAAAGCTTTAGTCTGCCAGATAATTACAGATTACCAGACTACTTGTGTTTTTGTTAAGTGCATGAGTATAAGTGTAAACATTAATGTGTAAACATGAGGGAACTAAAGATCCCCTGATTCTGATGAGGTAGTGCTAGTCATTTACAAGCAAAGTCAAGATCTCCTTCAGTCTCAATTACTCAATTAGAATGCCAGGGGTTGTTGGGGATGACTTACTTCATAGCCACAGAAAAGAGAAGAAAATGTACAAAGGAGGAAGAACTGGGGTGTGAGGGGGAAGGCATCTAGAATAGATGAAGTAATAGAGAAAGTTTATCAACGTTTACTATATTTAGTCATTAATTGTAAGGAGACAGTATTTTATGTAATGGTCTGACTGTTTCTGATGCTTTCCTGCTGTCACATTTTGAGTCCCATCCCTTCCTCTTCCCCTTCTGCCGGTCCAACATATGGGAAACCTGACAAGAAAGCCTGGTGCTTCCTGTTGTGGTGATGGCAAGAAGTTCAAACAGTATAAGCTCCTGTCACTCATGGGAACCCTCACCATGGGCCCACCCCTTCATCATCATAAAGTCCCTAAAGCCATAACCTTATTTAGCTCTCTCAGGCCACCTTTGGATCCACTTGGAAGGCCTGCCAGGTTCTTCCTGGAAAGCCCTATTAGGTAAGCAATAAACCCTTTTCATACACTTTTGGTGTGTGTGTAGTGTCAGTGTCTTGACATCCAAACCTCATTTTGGGCTGGTTTCATCCTAAATCTATAAACTGACTACACTGAAACATAAATTTGTAAGAAAATATCGATGACCAGAAGTTGGTAGACATTTTCAATAATTTCAAATGATACATGAAGTCTTAATTATAAAATCATTGACTATTATCCTTTGCAATCATAGGAGTTATTTTCATTTTTCTTTTGAATTTTATGTAATATTCTTGCCCAGTGGAGATCCTGATGAATATTAATGCTTTGCCAAGAAATATTCCTACAACATTTAGCAAAATGACATACTTAAGGGAGAAAAATTACCATTTTCCTTATATGTTAGTATTTTTCAGGCTTCTGTAAGAATTTGGAACAAATTCAGTGACTGAAAACAACTGAAATTTATTCTCTTGCTCTTCTAGAAGTCAGAAGTCTGAAATTTAGCTTCTATATGCATGGAAGGTAAATTTGCTCTGGAGGCTTTAAGGGAGCCTGAGAGTCTAAGGGAGTTTTTTTTGTTTTTGTTTTTGTTTGTTTGTTTGCTTTTTTTCTCTTTGTTTCTTGTGGTTGTTAGCATCGCTTGGCTTTGGCTGTATAGCTGTATCTCTTTCTGTTCTCTCTCTCTCTCTCTCCTTCTCTCTCTTTTCATTTTTCAGACTGAATCTCACTCTGTCCCCGAGGCTGAAATGCAGTCGTGCAATCTAGGCTCACCGCAACCTCCACCTCCCGAGTTCAAGTGATTCTCCTGCCGCAGCCTCTTGTGTACCTGGGATTACAGGCATGCGCCACCATGCCCCGCTAATTTTTGTGTTTGTAGTAGAGACAAGCTTTCACCATGTTGGCCAGGCTAGCCTTAACTCCTGACCTCATGATCCACCCACTTCAGCCTCCCAAAGTACTGGGAGTACAGGCATGAGCCACCACGCTCAACCTCTGTTCTTTCTTATATCACCTTCTCCTTTGCATGCCTGTGTCCCCATCTATGTATCCCTCTTATCTTCTACTGCCTACCTCTTCAAAGGACACTAGTAATTATTTTATATCCCCATAGATAATCCAAGCTAAACTATGCTTCTCAAAGTCTTAACTTAATCACATATTTTTCCATATAAGGTGATATATACTCTTTTACCATATAAGGTAAGTATTCAGAGGTTCTGCTGATTAGGATGTGGATATACATTTTGGCAGGTGCCATCATTCATTCACAACACCTTGGCTAATATTAATAGATACAAAAAAATGAGGAAGCCAATGCCAAGTTAATACAGAGAACATCCGGACCTCCTGCTTCATCATGTTTATGGGGAGAATTCAGTAAATGTGAAGACAAATATAACAATTAACATGGACTTACCCACATGACTTCAAAGCTTATCTCACCTGTTTATGACCTTTTCCGTACTCTTTGATTATTGTAATGAACCATCTGGTATTCCCTGTGTAAGCCATGCATTTCTGCACCCAGAATTATTTTAGAACAGTTCATTTAGCTCATAATGTCCTTCTTTCTATCATTTAATGTTCATATTCTACTATCCTGAATGATTTGTTAAAAAGCCAATTGTTTAATCAAGTCTAGCTAAATTATAAATTAACTAAGGAAATAAGTTCTACAAGTCACATTTTTCCAGTACCAACATAATTCCTTCTACATACTGATACATAAATATTTAATGAAGTGATGAGTTGAAAGTGTCAATTTTTCTCTTGAAGCTACACATTCATTCCTGGACTCCTTCCAAAGCACTCCCTATCTTTGATTTTTTTTCATGACTGCTAGATTTCCTGTAAGACTGAATGCTTCTCATACTTGCTCTTTAGGCTGATTCCTGGGATCATTTTAGGTTGACTTAGAGTTTTCTGAGTCCTCAACTTGAAATATGTGTGTCTATGTCTGTCAGATTACTAAGCATTCCCCTGTAGGACTCTGACTTGATTCTTTCATTCTAAGAGCCTGAGTTCTCTTGAATCACAAAAACTTAAGTTTTCATGTCATCTTTATGTCTCCTGCATTTTCCTGGATTCAGATAGATGAGATAGATTGTGCCGTATCCAGCTCTTTGAACTTAGATCCCAACTGCTTGTCATGAAAAGAAATAGGGCAACACTTTTAAAAACAGAAACACACAAAATCCATTCTTCCATCTGTTGGGGAAAACTGGATGGCTATGTTGAGGCTAGAGGAGGCTGTGTAACATTACCTTGCTCCCATTGGGAACAATCCTTATTTGACCTTCATTTGTGTCATGAACTCCCTAAAGGAGGAGCTGTGTGGTGATTTTCCTGTTGCGCAGGTTTTAGAGAAAAGCATCCTCCTTGCCACAAATAGTGTTGGGTTCAGATAATCTGGGACCAATTTTCTCCTATGCTGCTGACTTACTTTATAACTTGGGAAAGTCACAGACTATATCTTGTTTTCAATGTCCAGAGAGAGTTGGATTCAAGGATAGAGTCAGCACTATTCATGACTATTGTTTACATATGACATACTTTCATACTATTTACTTCATCATAGACTCATTAAACAGGTAATGTACCAAGCTTTATGCTCTGTGTTGTGATAACATAAAGGAGACATAATTGCTGCACTCAAGAGGCTCAGTTCCTCAGAGCCCAGTGAAGAAGACAGACAAGCAAGCAAATTATTAGTAGCATAAATATTGTGGTGAGCATTATTCAGGTTTTAGTATCAGTGCATAGAAAGACATAGTAGATGCCATGAAAAGACAAATAAAAAAATAGGGAACACACTTGGGATAAGAAGATACTTGGAGAGAGATTGGCAAGTGATCTGAAATTGAAAAGACACAAAAACACTATTCAGATAAAGAAAGCACAGGGACGGAATCTCAGGCAAAGTTAATAGAATATACTAAATTATGGAGGCAAGAGAATATGATACATGCAGAAAACTAGTATATTCATTTTTAATTTTCCAACAAATATTTATTGATCGCTTTTACTCCAGATTCTAGTTATGCAATAATTTATAAGGCAAGCAGTCTGTGTCATCACAGATGGTACAGCTCAGTGTTCAGAAGACAGTTGCAGCTTACGGCAATCACTGCCAGCTGTCAGTGTGAAGACTCGAGCCTGGGAGGAGACGAAGCTATGGGGGTTGGGAGGGAGGGGCAGAAGTGTAAAAACCTGATCTGCTGTACTAAGGGACTTTGCATTCAGTGGGCAATCATCGCAAAGCCATGATAGTTGACTGTAAGCAAAGTGAGAATGTAATGAAATTACGTCTTTAAAATATCACTCTGTGGCTATGAAAATAACAGATTGAACGGAAATATTACTAGAGAACTGGAAATTCATTAGGAAACAACTACAAGAATCCAAGAAGTGAATTACAGATGCTAATGTAAGATACTGAATACAAAGTTATTTTAAGAAAAGAGAACATAAAGGAATGGACTATGTCTTGTCTGTAGTGTCATAGAAGAGTCTGACATAGGTGACAGATTTTATTCATTTGTTTATTCAATAATATTTATGGTTACTGCTAATAACCTAGTACTACAGCGCTAATATACATTCTAACCATATATAAACAAAATAGACAAAAAATTTAGCCTGTATGAATCTTCTATTCAGTTTAATGGAAACTAAACACAAGCAAGATAAATAAGTAAACTATATGATTAGCTTATGAGTACTATAGAATATAGTGAAGGGAAAGGAAGATTGCTACTGACTGGAGGGATTGACTTTGTGATGGAATAATCAGGGTGGGCCTTGTTGAGAAGGTGATAATTGAGCGAAAACATGAAACTGATGAGAAAGCAAGTCATAAGCATATTTAAAAGGATGCCATGCAGAAGGAAGAAAGTTTTTGCAAATGTTTTGAGGCACAGCATGTGTCTGGCATGTTGAAGTAAACAGCAGCTTGAAGGTCAGTGTGGACAAAATCAGGGACAATGAGGCAGAGTGTGATGAGGTGAGTCAGAGGGGCGCCCAGGAGCCGGACAAAGTAAAATATCCAAGGCCAAAGTGGGAAGCTTGGATTGTTTTCAGATAGGAAGGATTTTGTGCCAAAAGGTGACCCAAATATACTTACATTCTAAAAGAAACACGACATTGGGTCTGTCATAAATAAGCGAAAAAAAACAGAACAAACATGAAAACACTCAAAAGAGGTAAGAGAACATTTCAAGGCAAGAATTGGCTGTGACTTGGATATAGCAGTAGCAATGGAGATGGTACGAATTCATTGTATTCTGGGTATAAAAATGAAAGTAAATCAAACAAGATTTGTAGTTACATTGAATATTCAATAATAATAACTTTGTATACTAATGTGAAGATACGATGGAGAAATAAACTTGAAATAGCAGGGAAAAGACAGGTAGGAGAATTGAGTGCACAAGAAAAGAGTATTTCCTTAGATAGATAAGTTTCATCTTTAGAAATGGATTAGAAGGCAGGAGCATGAATATTGATGGTGGTAGGTAGAGGGGCGGGTTTCTGTGAATTCTAGAAAGTTCTAATGATGTCACTTTCCTTAATGAAACAGGTGATGTCACTTTCCTTAATGAAACAGGAACAGTGATTATTTAAGAGTGAAAAATGTGAAATTATGTGTTGTACCTTGAGAAAAGATGAAAAAGAATGTAATAGTCTGTATTAGTCCATTCTCACACTGCTATGAAAAAATACCTGAGACTGGGTAATTTATAAAGGAAAGAGGTTTAATTGAGTCACAGTTACACACTGCTAAGGAGGAGGCCTCAGGAAACTTACAATCATGGCAAAGGCAAAGAAGAAGAAGGCACCTTCTTCATAGGGCAGCAGGATGGAGTGAGTGCAAGCAGGGGAAGTGTCTGATGCTTATGAAACAATCAGATCTCAGATCTCATGAGAGTCACTCACTATTGTGAGAACTGCGTGGGGGAAACCACCCGCATGATCCGATTACCACTAGCTGGTCCCGCACTTGCCATGTGGTGATTAGGGGGATTATAATTCAAAATGAGATTTGGGTAGAGACACAACCAAACCATATCACACTGAAGTGTCTATGTTGTCTTCAGTATATACCCTGGGGTTCATTGTCACGTGCAAAAAAAAAAAAAAATTAGGACACAGACACACACAAGGAGTTTAGGAGTGGAGGTTTAATAGGCAGAAAAGAATAGAAAGAAAAACAGCTTTTTCTACAGAGAAAGGGGTCTCCAAGCAGAGTGTACTGGCTGGCGTCAAATGCAGCAGATTTTATAATCCAGTTTGAGGAGGGAGTGACTGATTACATAGGGCTCAAAGATTGGTTTGATCAAGTATGTCCTTTATATAGTGCAAGGGGAAGGCTGGTCATCACCCCCTAATCTCATTATGCAAATGGACTTTCCAGTTGATGGGTGCCATCTTGTCTGCTTCTTACTGTACATGTTTCTGGCAGAGAAGGGAAAATGGAGCCACCATCTTGAACATGCCTAGTTCTTAGTTCCTGTGAGCATTCGCCTGTGCCAACTCCCAGCTTGCTTATCTACGTTTGCAGATTGACTTTGCAGGCTGCTCTTTGTTAGACAATGATTTGGATCTGCTTTTCGTTAAAGATAAAAACCTTACTGAGGATTTCCACACCCTTACCATCTGCCTAAATGGTTTCTTGTTAACTCCTGTATGAATACATAGCCTTCTTTAAAAAGTGGCAAAATAAATAATTAAGTAAATTTAGCTTCATTGCCACACGGCATTAGAAGTACACTTGAGTTTTCTGGTGAAAGGGGCAGAGTTAAGTCAATGAAAATGGTTGTTTTCTCTAGACCTGGGCAAAAATATGAATATATAAGGAAACATATTAAAGTATAACCAAGAACATAGTCAAGCAACTATGAAGATTGGAAGAAGTAGCACTGAAGATGGGGGTTTATTGAGGGAAGTGGTAATAACTTACCATAGAATTTAAAATGGGTTTTGTTGGGGAAGAACATGCATCTTGGGATGAAAGAGAGAATGAAAATATTATGAGCTCAGTGTACTTTGGTCCCAGCAAATTTGAAGTATTAGAGACAGCAAGATGTGAAAACTGGAGAAGTGGTTATAGAGTTGCATGCTTGACTTTGGGAGTCTGGTTGGGTAACACTCTATGGAAGGGAGCATTACATTCTCAGTGTTTCCAGTGTGAGCCTCTGTCTCCCTATCACATAGCAATCATGGACAAATGAGTCAATTCAAGTGTGACATGGAACCAGTACATGGAGAGATGTGCCCCAGAGCATTATCTGGAAAAGGAAGAGAATTTGTGAGCAATAAATAATCATTTGTTGTTTTAATGGCATGAGAATTAGGGATTGTTTGTTACTGCATCTAACCTCAATCATGACAGGGATAGCCACTTAGCAGTTATTGGCAACGACAAGACTCTATCAAGTATATCACTGAGGAACTGACGTAGGTTGGAGAACAGCATTCTTGCAACAACTGAATTAAGGGAAGTACAAAGACTAATGTGTTGCCAGTGTTGTTGATCTGTTTATTGAAATCACCAACTATTAAGACTAGGGAGGGTTACATAGTTAAAATTATTAAGAAATAATGGGGAGTATCATTGGGGGTTGGCAGATGACTGCAATAATGAGAGATTGTGGAATATATAGTCAAATAAGAGAAACTCAAAGAGTGATGATTTTTAGGAACAGAGGAATGAAACCAACCTGACTGCAGGTTCAGAGTAAGAAGGACATGGAAGAAAACAAAGCAACTATTTTTGAGAGAAATGCAAGGGAATCGTGAACCTCCAGGCAAGTTCACATTTCAGTTGAAGAATGGAGGTTAAGGGAACTTCCAGAAAGATATTAACAATATCAGTGTTTTTGCTGATCATATACTGTAAGTTCTGGAGGATATAGAAGAATTTTAGGGCTTTGGGTAGAGAGAGAGGTCAAGATAATAAAACAGATGTCCATAATTAAATGGTAGTTATAATATAGGACCTAAGGAGTGATTTCAGAGACTAGGATCTCTTTGGTTAATTTATACAAACAGGGATAAAAAGCATAAATGACATGACTCCTGATGAATTAAAAGCACATAATTTGGATGAGGATTTCAGTGTCAAGCAGTTGGAGAATAAATATTCAAGAATCTCTTTCATTCCTCCAAATATAAGTTTGGTGGCTGGGAAGGGTCAACCTTACTCTAAGCAATGAACAATAGAAGATGTTAGGAAAAATAGTTTTAGACCTACTGCCTGAGCTCTCACTGAACCCTACTGACAGAGGTAAGAAAATGTGGAAAGGTAGGTTTGCTTCTAGAATGCTCAGACTCCCTTCTAAACAGAGGGAGTGTATAGAGAATTCTTACAATAATTTGTAATAGATACAACACATTTTAGAGATAAGAAAATTTTGGAGATATTATACACCTTTAGAAGAATACACATGTAAAAAGAAAATTCTGAATTTGAACTGCATGCTTTGGTTTAAACATCTATTCTCTCTCCATGATATTTCTATGAATCCTACAAAATTAGTCTCATGAATCCTACAAAATTAGTCCTACTGTGACTTCTGGAAACATATTTATTTCTTCTTTAAATATAAACAACAGTTTTTACACTACAGCCATTATAGAAACTAGTAATATGGTAAATGCCTGTGCTTCGTTGTCTACAAAAAATGTGTTTTGTCATGGTCATGCTATTTAAGGTATGGCTGTAGAGATGATTTACGTAAGACATTCTACCTAAGCTTGCTGGTTGACATTAAAGGTTTTGCCTAATAAACAAATTGAAAATGCCAATAATGATTTTGAATAGACGTGAGAATGTAAAGACTAAACTAATTCACCATGGGCCGGATTTCCCCTGGGTGTTATTAACCCATACATCAGCAGCTGAAGATAGATACAGAGGGGGCATGAGGCAGCAAATCAGTGTCATTCTAAGCACTGAAATGAACTCTAAAAGAAAAGCAAGCCAGTACATTGTGACATTACCCCCTGGGTATTTAGTATGCATGCAACTACATGCTACAGAACTATATCACATCTATATAAAGAACAGCCTATGCATGTGAAATCATGTATGGCAAATTGGTATTTAGGAGTGGTATGAAATATTTTTCCAGTCAGCCCTTCCTTAACTATTATTTAAGTGTACATTCTTAGCAGCGAATATTTTACCTAAGCTTATAAAACAAGAGAATTTTATTAAAATTTATTGCTGAAACAAAGCACAAAAACACTTTAATTAAAAAAAATAAAGATGTACAGATTCTGTAAAGGCTAATGAAAACACTACTTTAAACTGATGGTTTCTTTTTTTTCTCATTGCACGCATCACCAAGGCAATCCTATGAACATCAGCATTATTCTTCAAGGTTTATTACCATTTTAGTAGGTCAATTTAGGCTTCCTGGAAATATGTTAACTTTATAATTCAATTAATATGAAAATCCACAGCAAGGTATTTGATTAAAATGTGTCCCATACTTCCCATATGTGTATATTTTCTTTGAATCCCTTGAAGGAAGATTAATCTTAGAAACTTTCAAATTACTTTTAGTTTTTGAATTTTCATTTTTTCAACCAATTAACAAATTGGAGAAGAAAAGAGGTAAAATAAAGTTCCTTGTTAACACATATGTGTTAACACATATGTTAAGTTGTTAACACATATTTAGAGATCATTTGAAATTTATGTGGCCGTTTATGGTCATGGAAATTATCTCTGAACATCTGTGTTCCACACACTCAGAGACAATGAACACGGCAGTTTCACCTGGCTGGGGTTTAGATCTTATCAATACTCACTCAATCGAATGCCTTAGGTGCTGGTAATGGCCTTCCAATTTGTAAAGCCCTTTGCAGACATCAAGGCTTACAGAGGAATGAAAGAGTGAAATTCAAATAAAGAAGCAACATATTAGTCAGAGAGAGAGCATATTTTGAACATTTAGTTACATATTTATATTTTATTTTATACCATTTTTATATTTCATAAGAGAGCCACACATGGCCTCATTCAAGGAGGAAAGGTGATCTGGTGCTCTCCTTCCTCAATTAGGACAAACGTTAGAGCAGTCTATGTTCGTGAGTCAACTGTGCCAGAAGCACCAGAAGTACTTGTTTAGGATGACCATATAACGCATCTTCCAATCCAAGACCCTTTTGAGAGAGAAACAGAGGCTTTGACAATTAAGCCAGGAGAAAAATTTCATCAATTATGCTTCATTGTCACCTTAGCTAAAATGGACGTTACTCATTCCCATTGTAGATCAAATAAATAAAAACAAATGCTTGTCTTAATAGAGTAGAAAGAATTTAATATTTTCAGTATTCTCTCAGAAAAGGGAGATAATTTGAAGAGGAGAAGAATATTACAAAGGGAAATTTCAAAATCATAGCAAGAGGCTAAGGGCTATGGGGTGCAGCCCACATGGTAAGACATGCCTGACAATTTTTTGCACAGTGATGTCTAATATTACAATTTAAGTTATTGCCAGTACTAACTGTAATATGTATTTCTCTTCTTTGCCTTGAAACATGAATTAAAATGTTTTTTCAATAGTATATTAAGATTAAGTAATATATTTTAGAGAAGTGGTACTTTAAGATAAAAAGTAAGGGGTAGAATCCAAAATTCAGGAAAATGGCAAAGAAGAAACTTTTTGAGACAAGATGCACAGTGGAAATTGTGAATGTAAAGGAAATAGGCAATTGGAACAATATACGTGCTCAAGAGAAATAGGCACCTCCTCAGCACCATCAACAGCAAGGGGCAAGTGAGTTTCTCATGCTATATGGAGTGGGAACCATTGTAATAAAGGTCCACACAGGTCTCAGGGTCTTTGGTAAGTTGTCACTTGAGTAACACTGATTATGTGAAGAACATGGTCATGCATAAAACTTTTTTGTATGATTTTATGAAGTTAAATCTCCATTAATGGTGAGAGAGATAGCTTAGAGCAACAGAGATTAGGAAGACTAGTCAGTGTAATGTTGTGAAATATATATTTTGTCCTCATCCTCTTGTGTACAACTTGTGAAATCTCTAGAATCTTCAATGATGTCTGTTTGTTTGCTAATGAGATGACTACTGTCTGGAAATCCCTAGATAGCTTTGGGATGGGAGTCGGCCACCAGAAAAACCAAGTCAGGATTAGAGGGTTGGGACTTTCAGTCCCACACCTCAACCATCTGGGAGGGAACATGGGAGTGTTAAAGGATATCCTGACCACCAGTAGCCAGTGATTTAATAAATGATGCCTATGCAATGTTACTTCCATTTAAAACCTAAAAGGACTGGATTTGGAGAATTTAAAGAGACCTGAACATGAGGCATTCCTAAAGGGTGGCACATGAGAAGTATGGAATCTCCAATCTCCTTCCTCCATACCTTTCCCTATGCATCTCTTCATCTGTATCCTCTGTAATATCCTTTATAATAAACCTGTAAAAGTAAGTAAGTGTTTCTCTGAGTTCTGTCAGCCGCTGTTGCAAATTAATCAAACCTAAGGGAAGGACCCTGGGAACCTGAATTTATAGCCAGCCTGTCAGAAGCACAGGTAAAGCAACCTGGGGCTTGTGACTGACATCAGAAGTGAGGGGTAGTCTTTGGGGCTGAGCCCTCAACCTGTGAAATCTGAGGCTATTTCCAGGTAGACAGTGTCAGAATTGAATTGAGTTGAATTGAACTGGAGGAAACTGGTATCTGCTGCAGAATTGATTGTTAGCTCAAAGTGCGGGGGTAAACCTCTGCACATCTGGTATCAGAAGCATGTTTGAATGTGTAGTAGGAGAAACTGAGTTTGTTTTTCTCTACTCTGTCAGCAGCTGCAGAAATGTGAATGAATGGAAATAATTTGCTGGGAGAGTATGACCAGAATTTATGGTACAAATAAAAGAATTTTCACATGAAGATTGATATGAGCATCTCTACAAAATTCAAATAAAGTTATAGTACATGAAAACTAATTAAATGTGGATTAGAGAATATAGAGTCAAATAACTATATTTTTTAGATTTAAATTAACATGCTCATAATAGTTTAGGCAAAGATATCTAATCTCTCTGTGCCTCACTTTTCTTATCAGTGATATAGGTATTTAGTATTGTAAATTATTTGTAACAGTACTTGCCTTATAGGTCATTGTGTTAATCATATATCTATATCACACACACGCGCACACACACACACACACACACATTCAATGTAATACCAGGATAAATAAATACTGACTGACTGGCTGTGAATGTGTGGTTGTTTTGTTGTTATTATTATAAAATGATGCATCACAAAGGTGAATAATACTATTTATGTACACTTGTCTAGCCCCTATTATGTGCCAAGCCCTATCTCAACATTCTGTAACAATTACCTTGGTAAAGTGTATTAGTGTACCTGTGACCCCAACTAATCATTTTGGAAATCAGTAAATGCCTTTGGTCATAAAGAGACCTGGGTAAATATGAATAGATGAAAACACATCCATCTGATTTCCTTAGAAAACAGCTATAACACATAGGGCTCCCGATAGTACAGCAGAGGCATTTCCCAATGGAAGAGAAATATACTATACTTGGCAGACTAAACTTCTCTACAGAGACCAGTGCATTTCCAATAGGTCAGCCTCAAATATGTCTCTCCTCATGCATCTGTCTCTTTTTGTTATTTTTTGTTGTGTTTCTGAATTTTTCTTTCTTTCTATTTTGCATGCACACCTCTTGCGCTTACAGCCAACATTTTCCTCACATAGGAAATCTAGCTTCAATCCTAAGCCACTCTCAAGATATTTGAGTTCTCTTAAAGTACTAAAATGTCAAGCATTCGATGGACTGCATTACTCTTATCATCCAGCATGTACTGTTACAAGGTAATTGTAATAATAAAAACCTATGCCATTCTATATCATAGCTTGCCATGTGCCATTGGAAATAATAAACAAAATAAGATATTTATATTTCTAAATGACTCATTGCGTCAATGTTTTTAGACCACAAAAAAGACTGGCATAAAACTATTTAGCTCTGATGCCAAATGTAAACGACTTATGACAACAGCCACCGGTGACAAATGATACTGTCAATGCAACCCATGATAATTACCTTTGTATCCATGAATGTATAGAAGTTGATATTGAACTGACTGTAATACAAAAATCTCTTCTGCATTCTTCAACTATAGTGGGAAGCAAGGCACATGAGCCACAAAAATCTGTTGATCCAAACTATATTTTGAAATAATTACTTCAGATTTTATTGACCCCAGCCATTATTTAGTGCTCACTCTATGACTCCAACTGAAGCTTTTTCTTAGAATGCTCAATGAGGCTGCATTATTAAAACATGGCTTTAAGTTTCTTATCTTACAGCGTGATGCTGTGAAAGGCATTAGTATAACAGATTAAGGAGGGCATGTCTTATAAAGGCAAATCACTAACCTTTCATGTCTACTTCTGCACTTTGTGTGCTACAGTGCTCTCTACATATTAAAAAACAGTGAATCAAATGGGGCTGTTACTGAGAGGGAAGATCAACGGTTTTTTTTTTTCTTGCAGATTCCCACAGATAGCCAAAGATACTCACTCAATACATCTTTATATGAAGCTCTTAAATATCAATATGAATTATATGTATCCAAAGGGGAGGCTATACTAACCAAGAAAAACTTTAAGCAATGCTGACATTTAGGAGTTTTCATAGCTGTCATGAATAGAAATAGTACATCACAAAATCAGTCACAAAGAAAGCCTAAATTTAGGCTTTCTAAAAAAAAAAAAAAATAGGAAACTCCTGGAATAATTTAAAATGCTAATATCATTCCTAGATGCTATATAACGTATACCTCAGCAATACCACAACGAAAAATAAAAAGGCCTTTCAAATTTTCAAACATTCCCTCAGGTAGCAAATTATAGAAACATTGCTATAATTTTCAGAAAGAACTAGAAATTGTTTTAGAGTTTAAACATTGCAGATTGCTTTATTTTATATGAATATTTTCAATAGTCCATTTCATTATGTCGTGTTCATCTAAGAACAGATAATCTTAAATCCTGTAGTTCAGGGAGAAGCTAAAATTATATCCTTAGTTTCTATTATACAAGTGAAAACTTCTATAAATCTGTTGGATCTAGGGCCTTAAAATTAAATATTTTACCTTTCAGATGTTAATGATTACTTTCATAGAATTAATGTGATGTTTTCATTAGCAGCTTGAAATTATCTGTTTCAAAGGCTCTTACATCATATTACAATTTTTATATAACTATAAAATCTTTTAGTAGTCAATTCAACAACTATTATGATGAAGCATACTGTATTGGCTACATTAAATCAACCTCTACTTTTAGGGAGGGTCATTTTCTCTTCTTGAATAGTTCTTCCTAGTACACTCAAATCTCATTTTATTACACTCAAAGTTATTGAACTTTGCAAATGTTGCATTTTTTACAAATTGAAGGTCTACAGAATCCCTATGTCAAGAAAATCTATCAGTACCACTTTTTCAACAGCGTGTACGCACCTCCTGTCTCTGTGTCATTTAGTAATTCTCACCAATTTAAAAAATGTTTATATTATTAATTCATGTGTGATACTGATTTGTGATCAGTGATCTTTTTCTACTATTGCAAAGTTTTTGGGTTCCCCACGGACCACATTCACATTAAGATGGCAAACATAATCAATAAATGTAGTGCATGTTCTGACTGCTCTGCCATCCAGTTACTCTCTTAGCTTTCTCCTACTCTTTGGCCCTCACTATTTCCTGACACAAAAATACATTGAAATTAGGCCAATCAATAACATCACAATAGTGTCTAACAGTTCAAGTGAAAGGAAGAATTGCACATCATTTACTTTAAATCAAAAGCTAAAAAAGATGAAGCTAAAGATGAAGCTTAGTGGGGAAGTCACGTGAGCCAAATTATGAATGCAAAGGAAAACTTCTTGAAGGAAAATAAAAGTGCTATTCCAATAAACACATGAATGATAAGAAGGCACAACAGCTTTATTGCTGATGTAATGTTTTAGTGGACTGGAGAGAAGATCAAACCAACCACAACATTTATTTAAGCAAAGCCTAATCCAGGGCAAGTCATTAAATCTCTTCAATTCTATGAAGACTGAGAGAGACGAAGAAGCTGCAGGAGAAAAGGTTGAAGCCAGAAGAGGTTGGTTCATGAGAATTAAGAGAAAAAGCTTTCTCCATAGCATAAAATTGCAAGCAAAGCAAAAAAGTGCTGACAGAGAAACTATAGCAAGTTGTCCCAAAGGCCTAGCTAACATAACTGATGAAAGTGGCCACACTAAACAACAGATTTTTCAATGTAGAAGAAACCACCTTTTTTGGAAGAATGTCATCTAGGGTCTTCATAACTAGAGAGGAGAAATCACTGTCTGGCTTCAAAGCTTCATTGAGAACGTGGACTCTCGTTTTAGGGGCCAATGCAGCTGATGACTTTAAGGTGAAGCCAATGTTCATTTACTACTCTTAGGCCCTTAAGAACTATGCTAAATCTACTCTGCATGTGCTCTATAAATGAAACAACAAAGCCTGAATGACAACACATCTGTTTACAGCATGGCCGAGACCTAGTGCTTAGAAAAGAATTTTTTCAAATGATTACTTTTCATTTATAATGCACCGGGTCACCAAGAGCTCTGACAGAGATGTGCAAGGAGACTAATGCCTCCTAACACAGCATTGATTCTCTAGCCCATGGGTCAAGAAATAATTTGATTTTCAGATCTAGTTATTTAAGAAATATATTTTATAAGGCTACAATTGCCATAAATAGTGATCACAGTGATTCCTCTAATGGATCTGATAAATTACTTAAATCTGCAAAATAAATTGGAAATCTTCTGGAAATGATTCATTCTCCTAGATACTTAAAAACATTTGGGATTCAGGTAAGAAGGACAAATATCAACATTAACAGGAGCTTAGAAAAAGAGGATTCCAACCTTCATGGTTGACTTTGAGAGGTTCAAGACTTCAACTGAGAAAATAACTACAGATCTGGTAAAAATATCGAGAACTAGAATTAGAAATGGAATCTGAGGATGTGACTGAGCTACTACAACCTTGTGGTTGACTAGATTAGGAGCAGATTAGGAGTTGCTTCTACGAATAACCAAAGCAGTGGTTTCTTCAGAGATGAAATTTTTTTCTAGGGAAGATGCTATGACCATTATTGAAATGACAATGAAAATTACATAACTTGGGCCACGTCCTTTGAGTATGCTCTTTCCCGGATGCATGCGACAATGTGAGGAATGAGGTGGAGTGTGTCTGGTGTGGTGTGTGGCTGCAGCCTGGGCAAGAGCCACCACAGACAATGATTCGAGTAAATTCTGGAGAAATCCTGCCTCTGTTGGAGCCTTCGCAACCAGGCAGCTGTGAAGTGTGAGCTAGAGTGAAGCAGAAATCTAGGAAGATGAGCTCCAAGATGGTCATGAGTGAACCAAGACTGAATCGGGATATTTCTCCCCAAGAGGCCTGAAGACATTTTTCTCTCTAGAAAATTTTAAAGATTATTCTGTGGCTCCAAGTTTAAAAGAACTATGTGTTTTATCCAACAGAGAGAGCAGAGGAGTTATGTGGACTTTTTGGTTAAGTACACAAAGATTTCTGCACATTCCAAAGATGTTGAAATAAACAAAAATGACTACTTGCAGTACTTGGATCTGAAAAAAACACATGAACGAAGAAGTTACTGAGTTCCTAATGTTTTTGCAGAATTCTGCAAAGAAATATGCACAGGATTATAATATGCTTTCTGAGAATGCCAGTCTCTTCACAGAGAAAATTTGGAGAGCTTGCATTGAACAAGTGAAAAGGAATCCAGATTTGATACTCTCCATGAGATCATCAGTTTAATTGGGTTCTTCCCTTTCAGAATACAGATGGTATTAAAGTTAGAAAAAACTCTTCTTGCATTGGGCAGTGTAAAATATATGCAAACAATATTTCCCTCAATGCCTATAAAGTTGCAGCTCTCAAAAGACAATATATCTACCACTGAAATGCCAGAACAAACAGCTGAAACTATGTATTATAGTATTTGTAAATATCCAAATGCAGAGAAGCTTGTTTCAAGATATCGACCTGAGACAGCTCTAACTAGTCAATCATTATTTACCTTATTAAATTATCATGAACCAACATACAAGGAACAGTGGGGAATTCCAGTGCTTATTCAAGTAATACCTGTTGCAGGTGCAAAGTCAGTTAATGTATATTAATTCACCACTTCCCTGAAAGAAAATGACTTTAAGAGAGACAAATCAAATCTTTCATGAAGATCCATTAAAATTTATGATGTCCAAAAACACATCTGTTACAGTCTCTGCATTCTTTATCGACAAACCTGAAGAGTTTACATCTGAAATGAGCATGCTCTGTGAAGTCAATGAATGCCGAAAAACTGAGACTTGAAAACTTGTATCTGGATTTTGATGATGCTGTCACTGAACTTGAAACTTCTGGAGTAACCACCACCAAAGCCTGAAATTCACCAAGTCCAGCAAGTACTTCCACAGTACCCAACATGACAGATTCTCCTACAGCCCCCAAAGCAGGAACTACACCTGTGGCACCAGGTGCACCAGACATTTCTGCTAATTCTAGACGTTTATCTCAGATTCTGATGGAACAATTGCAAAAAAAGAAACAACTGGTCACTGGTATGGATGGAGTGAAAAAATAAAGATGATCAGGAATTTGAATCATGTGGTGATAAGGCATCAAATTCTGGCAAGTCTTTGATGCAAGATAGTGACTTGAAAACATCTGATGCTTTACAGTTAGAAAATTCTCAGGAAACTGAAACTTACAATAAAAATGATATGATTATTGATGTGGTACATGCTGATGGTAAAAGATTCAATGTTCTGGAAAACCTACACAACTCAAAGGAAAAGACTGTTAGGTCAGAAGCAGCTAAAACTGAAGATACAGTTATCTGCAGCAGTGATACAGATGAGGAGTGTTTAATGATTGATACAGAGTGTAAAGATAATAGTGATGGACAGACAGCTGTTGTGGGTTCTAACTTAAGTTCTAGACCAGCTAGTCCAAATTCTTCCTAAGGACAGGCTCCTATAGGAAACCAGAATAACACTGCTTGTAGTCCAGAAGAATCATGTGTTTTAAAAAACCTATTAGACGAGTATATAAAAAATTCGATCCAGTTGGAGAGATTTTAAAAATGCAGGATGAGCTCTTAAAGCCAATGTCCAGAAAAGAACCCAAATTGCCCTTACTAAATTTAGAAAATTCTAAACAGCCTTCTGTTTTGGAGCAATTGTCTGTTCCTTCGGATTACTCTAGTTGGCAGAAATCTGGATGGTCTGCATTTCAGAAGCACTGAGGATGGTTGCCATATGAACTTCAGGACTATGTGGAAGATACATCGGAATATGTAGCTCCTCAGGAAGAAAATTTTGTTCATAAGCTATTTAGCCTGCAAGACCTCCTGTGACTTGTGTGCTGCAGTGTCTTGTCCAAGTAGAGACAAGACCGCATTCTAAAAAATGGAAGAAAATCAGAAGACAATTTCCAGTTTATGTACACCAAAAGTAGAGTATCAAGCTTGTTACACAGTTGAAGCTCTGACTGAAAGTGAACTTTGTCTCTTATGGACTGAAAGTTTATTGCATTTCAACAGCTCATTTTATGTTGGGCATATCGATGCATTTACTTCAAAGCTTTTTCTACTGGAAGAAATTACCTCAGAAGAATAAAAAAAGCTTTCAGTACTCAAGACTTCCAATTTATTTAACATCCTCCAACACATTCTAAAGAAATTAAGTAGCTTGCAGGAAGGTTCCTACTTGTTATCTCATGCAGCAGAAGATTCTTCACTTCTGATCTATAAAGACTCTGATACAAAAGTTACGAGGACAACATACAACTTGTATAAAACATATTGTGGCTTTCCTGGTGTACCTTCCAGGCTTTCAGTTCCCTGGGTCACTTTAGATTCCAGCCTGTTATTACCATATCATATCCATCATGGAAGAATCACCATGATGTATTTTTCCACCTAAATCACTGGGTACCACAACACAAAAGGTTGTGTTTGAATTTTACAGTTAGAAAATTCTACACACAGCCACAGGAATCCAGTTTCCATAGAAACCAAAAGCAGTTGTTTACTTGCTGAGCAAGTTGAAACTGAAGGAGTGGCTCCAAATAAAAGTAACTTGAGGACTGTACCATGAAAAATTAAATTTCAAAAAAAAATTATAACAATGTTTAATTTAGAAAAGCTTGAGGGGAAATATGACTGGAAGATCAGCAGGCAAGAGGCATATTTTTCTTGTAATATCCTCAAGAGTTATTAGAGTGTCTTGAAAAAATATGTTGGCTATGTGAAGGAATGTTTCAACTAAAATGGAATGTTATACTTTTCACCTTTGAAGTTTGAAGAGGATCTCAAAGTGTTTTAGCATTATCATGGCAGGGAAATATATAAAGAAGAAAAATATTTTTAGAGTAAACTTTTTCAAAAAACTGTAAATAGAAAATAATTTGCTTTTTTATCAAGAACAACACTTATCATTATGTATTATGCTAGCTATATTGCCAGTCTGTTAAGACTTACTCAAAACATTAAATATTGCCACTTTTGAAGATAATTATGAGCATTGCAAACCTTGTTTCTGACCCATTGTGACTGTTTTTATATACTCTTAAAATGATGAATGTTGCAGGTTAATAAAGTTAATACCTTTGAAAAATTACATACAAAGAACTAAAACAGATTCACAAGAAAAAAAAACAAACAAACCCATCCAAAAGTGGGCAAAGGATATGAACAGACACTTCAAAAGAAGACATATATGAGGCCAACAAACATGAAAAACTGTTCATCATCACTGATTATTAGAGAAATGCAAATCAAAACCACATTGAGCTACCACCTCACACCAGTTAGAATGGTGATCACTAAAAAATCTGGAGACAACAGATGCTGGAGAGGATGTGGAGAAGTAGGAACACTTTTACACTGTTGGTCGGAGTGTAAACACATTATGGAAGACAGTGTGATACTTCCTCAAGGACCTAGAAATAGAAATTCCAAATGTGGCACATATACACCATGGAATATTATGCAGCCATCAAAAACGATGAGTTTGCGTCCTTTGTAGGGACATGGATGAACCTGGAAACCATCATTCTCAGCAAACTGACAGAAGAGCAGAAGATCAAACACCGCATCTTCTCACTCATAGGCGGGTGTTGNTGTTCTCACTCATAGGCGGGTGTTGAACAATGAGAACACATGGACACAGGGAGGGGAGCACTACACACTGGGGTCAGTTGGGGGGAAATAGGGGAGGGACGGTGGGGGGTGGGAAGCTGGGGAGAGATAGCAAGGGGAGAAATGTCAGATGTAGGTGATGGGGAAGAAGGCAGCAAATCACACTTCCATGTGTGTTCCTATGCAACAATTTTGCATGTTCTTCACATGTACCCCAAAGCCTAAAATGCAATAAAATAAATAAATGGGGGAAAAAAAAAGAAATAGAAATTCCATTTGACCCAGCAATCTCATTACTGGGTATATACCCAAAGGATTATAAATTGTTCTACTATAAAGACACATGCACACGTATGTTTATAGTGGCACTATTTACAATAGCAAAGACCAGGATCCAACCCAAATGCCCATCAACAATAGACTGGACAGGGAAAATGTGGCACATATATACCATGAAATACTGTGCAGCCATAAAAAATAATGAGTCTGTGTCCTTTGTAGGGACATGGATGAATCTGGAAACCATCATTCTCAGCAAACTGACACAAGAACAGAAAATCAAACACCGCATGTTCTATTTCACAGGCGATTTTGAACAATGAGAACATAGGGACACAGGGAGGGGAGCATCACACACTGGGGTCTGTTGGAGGGGGGCCAAGGGAGGGACAGCAGGTTGGGGGGATGTTGGAGAGGGATTACATGGGGAGAGATGCCAGATGTAGGTGGTGGGGGGATGGAGGCAGCAAACCACATTGCCATGTATGTACCTATGCAACAATCCTGCATGATCTGCATATGTACCCAAAACCTAAAGTATAATTAAAAAAAAAAAGAAAAAAAATTACATAACTTAGTTAAGAAAGCAGTAGAAGGGTTTCATAAGATTGACTCCAATTTTGAAAGAAGTTTTAATTTGGGTGAAATGCTATCAAACAGCACCACATGCTACAGAGAAATCTTTCAAAAAAGGAAAAGTCAACTGATGAGGAAAATTTTATTTTTCTTATCTTTTAAGAAATTGCTACAGCCATCACAACCTCTACCAACACCATCCTGATCTATACGCAGCCATAAGCATTGAGGAAAGACCTCCCACTAGCTAAAAGGTTATGACTCTCTGAAGGCTCAGGTGATCATTAGCAGTTTTGTTTTTTTTTTCTTTAAGATGGAGTCTTGCTCTGTCACCCAGGCAGTAGCGCAGTGGCACAATCTAGGTTCATGACAACCTCCACCTCCCGGGTTCAAGCCGTTCTCCTGCCTCAGCCTTCCAAGTACAGTAGCTGGAACTACAGGTGCACGCCACCACACCTGGCTAACTTTTGTAGTTTTCGTCGAGACAGGGTTTCATCATGTTGGTCAGTTGACTTCCATCTCCTGACCCTGTGATCTGCCCGCCTTGGCCTCCCAAAGTGCTGGGATTACAGGCGTGGGCCACCATACCTGGCAGATCATTAGCACTTTTTAGCAATAAAGTGTTTTTAAATTAAGATACTTGCATTTTTTTAATACATTGTGCTGTTGAACACAGAACAGGGTACAATATTGTATAAACATAACTTTCATATGTCTTGGGAAATGAAGAAAAACGGTGTGACTTGCTTTGGTTCAATATTTACTTTTTTGAGGTGATCTGGAAGTGAACCCACAATATCTCCAAGGTAGGCCTTTATTTATTACTATTAATATTCCACATGAAAGAAGATATGAATATCTCAGTGTTTAATTACTTAAAAGTATAAAGGAAACACTTTAACATGTGTACATTATCATCACTAGTTATATTTCTTTTTTTTTCTTTTTCTTTCTGGCTCCTTTTACACTGGTTATATTTCCTTAAGTGATAAAGAGAAAAAAAACTAGAGAGGAAGCCATTGCTGGGAAAATCAGGCCATGGTTTGTCCAGGAGCATACAGGAATACCTCAAAATAGTAACAAGTTTGACAATGAGATAGGCCAAAAAATGGAGAACTAAGTTCTAGAATACATTTTGACAGAGGTTATATATAACATTAGAATAACTATTTACGTTCTCTGGGCTTTTTGTGTTCTTACCTTCAGAGTAAGGAGTGTTGGATGACATGGCAAGTAAAATCCTTTGATTTATTATTATATCACCTTGCTTGCAGGTGTATCACAAGTAATATACCCTATTGGATGTAAGTTGAATTTGTATATTTCTTTTTTCTCTTACTCTGTTTCTTGTAATAAGACAATGTTGTGAAATAATGATCAAGAGGCGTTCCACTTTATAACATTACTGCTCCCCTCATTTTTTTTCTGAAATGAACTCCCAACACCCCATAGCAGTTAATCAGTTATTACAATCTCAGATGAACTTTTTAAAACAGTGGAGAAATTGATAGACTGAAACATTTGAAAGAATCCCCACAGAGCAATTTTAAAATTTATTCAAGTCTTTATGTTTATGTGTGTGTGTATGTATGTATGTATGTATTTTGTATCACAGAAGGAATCTCAGCATCCTGGGATGCCAAAGAAAAAGAAAAAGGCAGAGCGTTAGACGGATGTTGAGAGTCTCTTATCTATCAGCACTCTCCAGTACATTAGCTATAGGTCCCCAAATACATTTTGTGGATCAAGTAATTAAGAGAACTTGTATGTCCAACTTTCTTTTGAAGCCAGAAGAGCAGAGCAGACTGACAAAAGTTTCCACCACCCCCTAGAGAGGGAAGCAGTAGAGGCGTAATAGCTACGTTTATAGCCAAGGTCAAAGAGGTCAATTATAGATACCAATAAAAGATCATGTACCTGAGACACTGCGAATTTTACACAATTAGAGGCTTAATTCACTTTTTGGCAAGCAATTACGAATCTCTTGACTTTTTTTCTGGTGTTATTTTATTATAGCCATCTCAAGTTATCAACAGCAACCTGCCGCCTTTCCCCAACTAAGAAAACACTAGTTATCATTCTCATCCTTTTATTTTTTGCCAGAATATTTTGTTTTTATGTTAACTGCACAGGTAGAATAAAAAAAGAGCCTTAGGCTAGAATTAATATTTTACCATGCTTATATTCATATCACAGAGGCCAAAGCCCTATGAGACAATTTCCAGTAAGCAGTAATCATGATTTCATCGTTCATAGCAAGCAGGGAAGGTATTATTCTATGAAATGTGATTGAATTTCGTGTTGGGAAGAAAGTTTGATTGTGAAACTACCTAGACATTTTTTGTGTTTAAGTGAAGGACAGAAATTTGAAAATGGTAACACTGAGAAGTTATTACATTTCACACATTCCCCTTAAACTAATAAGGCAATTTTAACCTCCATGTTTATTAAATAATGTAGGTGAAAAGAAACTATTTCAAAGGAGGTGTAAGGTTATTTCTTAATTTAGGTTTATCTTCCAAGAAGTTACTTTAAATGTGTAAACATTAATTTTGATTTTGCATGCCATTTTTCTAATCCCATGTCTGGCACATGATAGCCTCTCAATAGGTAGCTAGTTTTTTGTTGTTGGTTAGAAATATTACTACTAATATCACTCAGTAACTGAATGTAGTTTATAAGGATGAAAATGTATATATATATATATATATATATATATATATATATGTGTGTGTGTGTGCGTGTGTGTGTGTGTGCGTGTGTGTGTGTGTGTGCGTGTGTGTGTATAAACCATTCAACATATTTCAGTTGGCTTTATTTCATAAAATAAAATTCATTGCTTGAAATATTAAGTCCACAAAAAAACACAGATTTTACTAATTTTGTAGTTACGCAACATTGGAAACAAAGAATCAAATATAAAATACAGACATTGGCCAGGCGCAGTGGCTCATATCTCTAATCCCAGCTTGGGAGGCTGAGGCGGGTGTATCACGTAAGGTCAGAAGTTTGAGACCAGCCTGGCCAACATGGTAAAATCCCTGTCTCTACTAAAAATTACAAAAATTATCTGTGCATGGTGGCCTGCACCTCTAATCCCAGCTACTCAGGATGCTGAGGCACAAGAATCACTTGAACCTGGGAGACAGAGGTTGCAGTGAGCCGAGATCATACCACCGCACTACAGCCGGGGTGACAGAGTGAGTCACTATCTCAAAAAATAAACAGGATGTATATATATATATATATATATATATATATATATATATATATATAGAAACTATAGACATTATAAAAATATACTGCTTTTATGGATTATCTATTTGAAAATATTAAAATCACTGCTGTTGAGTCTGAAATGCTGAAATGTATTGCAATAATGGTGAAAATGGCATCATGGATTAATTTTATGAAATAAATAACCCATTTTTTGAAAAAAGTGTCCCTTAGAGATTGTAATGATCACCAAGTAAAAGCACAATAAATTTTGAAATAAATTGATTATATTTCAGAAATCCTTCCCTTCCTTCAACACAGTGTAATGTCTCCCCTAGATATTGATATATGAGATTTTTGATGAAAAAAAATGAAACTCTGGACCAGAAAATAGATTTGGGAAGCATCAGTCTTTTGCCCTTTCTCAAAATGCAGACATAACTGAAGTGTCAGAAGTGGAACTGACAGTGATGGCCGAGCATCTGACAGCTCAAACACAGCTTGCTGTCAGTCTGATGCTGCCAAGCAGGAGATGGCATGATTCCACCATATAAATACGTCTGTTATCTTGAGGTTAGGACTTGTTTTTGCCTTCGTGTGATTGGAGCTTAGTATTATTATAGTGAAGCATTGCTTACCACTTAGTCTACAACTTCAGGGCCAATATTCAAACCTTCATTTCCCTAGTTGCCCAGGATGTGCTTGCAATATTATCTCCCTTTGAATATAGCCGATCAGAATGAAAAAAGAAAAATGGTGAGAGGGCCGATATTCAGAGGCACATTTGAGATCTGTCATATTTCCTCATTTGCATGGCATTGTACTACGAAATCAAGTTTTGGATTCTAATTTTCTGGCTCAGTCAGATGATTTGAACTGGTGATGTCGGCACTTCATGATGCTGATGCCAAGTGTTGTTTATGCCTTCCTGTCCTCCAGGGACACATAAATCCATCCTGCATCCACAGGCTGTCAGAGAAGAAAGGCACTGGTCACTAATCTTGTCATGATCAACACTGCTCTCAGCACCCTGCTTTACGTCTTGGCCTGGATCGGAATAAGCTGGCAATATAAATGTGTACCTTGTATATCCTTTCTGTCTTTGCCATCAGTTGATCTTCTTTTCTCTTGACATTCTTTTAAACCATGTTAGACAGGTGTTATTCAAAGTTGAAAAACAGATCTCTGCTAAAGAGTTTCATGCGTATGTGTTAAACAGCTATTGAACAATTTATTAGCGTTTCGCAGAAGCAAGCAGTCCCTCCAGGTTCCTTTTTTTTCCCTCTGAATTCTATTTTAGTTAACGGGCTGAATATAAAGGAGAAGCCACTGTACAATGTGATATGAACAGCAATAAGACTGAAAGTTCCCTGCCTAAATGGCCCCATTAAATCCGCCATTGCCCCCTTGATGGCCCATGATGGCTCATTTCTTTCACAAAGAACACTACCAGTGTCGATGTCATGTTCAATAATCATGGACTGCTGTTCTCAGAAAAAAAAAAAATGTATTTCCCAAACAGTGAATGTTGAGCTTCAATGCTTCAAATTATTTTCAGTCTTTCAATTCTCAGAATGACTAAACACAGAATTTTATTTTCTTTTTCTTAGCATTTTTTATTAATACACTTGGCTGTTCTTTTTGCCTTCAGATAAAATACCTTATTCTGATGTCTACGGAGACAAGAGTTCTTTGTTTGCTCACAGTCCAGGTGCATAAACAAACATCCTTACTATGGGAAGCCTTTATTTTCTACAATGTAAGGACAATTTTTTAAAGAAGCCAGTATTTTATAGTTATCACTTCAGCCTGGATTGGAGTCTGTGACTCATTTTACAACCTGCACAAGTTTTTGGTTCTCGTAAATTTGTTGTTGCAAAACGTGCTCTTTCTATCTTCGGCCTAATATCAAAAGCTTTATATTTTCAATTTCTGGGAAAAAAAAAAGTCCTGATATTTTGAATTTATCTGATCTTTTATTTATGCATATCCATAATAGGAAACATGGCTTAATAGAATGGGCTTAAAATATCTTTGAAGGCAAATTGATCTTAGCTCCAACCAAAACTCTAACACTTCCTATTTGTGTGCTTTCTGGCAAGATTTTAAACTTCCCATCCCTCAACTGATTCAATAATAATAATAACAAAAACACTAACCTTGCAACATTTTTGGAAGAAGCAAAAACATTATTTACAAAGTACCTAAAACATTCCCTTATATACAAACAAGACTTACTATATAATAACTCTATATTTTATTTATCGAATTACCAATCTCTTTCAGTTATAGGGAAGCCCTGCTTATTAGTAAAAAAAACTAAACTAATGCAGGTAAAATGAACATCTAGAGCATTCTTTAATTAAATAAAAGATACCTGGAGATCTGATTTTGTAGAGAAAGATAAAGTTTATAAAAGCTGTGCAGACCTTTTAATTGCTTTTGTTTTCATTAGAGATTTTATTGTGGATCCATTAAATTGTGTGTGCACATGAGATCTCTTCTGTAGTGGCTGACAGCGCTGCCTTCTTCCTGTCTTTTATCTGCAATACATTTGAGAGCCTATCAATAATCTCAACCCCCAAACAAGCCAGATCTGTATCCATTTCTCTGTCTTAGAAATGGCTCCGTCAGGTTTATTTCTTAATTCATCAATCCAGTTTCATCGCTCAATAAAATATATGATCAATTCCAACTCATATCCACTGGTTGATGACATAGCTCTGAAATGTTTCTCTCTCCATGATATAAAAACGATAGTTTCAGTGGTACCTAGCTCAAAAATGTAACATCCTTCAAGTTTCTTCTTGAAGTAGTTCCTCAGAACTATTTTGGAAAGGTCCACTTAGATTAGCCAACAAAACAACTGTTGTTTTGTATATGAAAAAAGAAAAATTGGTTTTGGTATATATCCTTTTCACTTGTCACCACTAGCTCCACTAATTCCTATTCAAGAGATCTCATATGAGGTCATTTCAAGAGTAGCATATACTTCTAACTGTTCTTGAATTTATAGACTTCATGAGACATCACTTTAGATGCTCATTCAGATTGACCTTAGAGTAAAATGAATAATTTTTGAGATACTGTGTTTTTAGAAAACACGCTAAGGGTAAAAGCATTTAGACCATGTGGAAGGGCAAATAGAAACTCTGTACTAGCTGCTTCTGGCTAGTCCTCATCTGATTTATTGGAGCCCCCCTTTATCTTCAGCTCTCTCCCTGAAGGAAACCTAGCCTAACCATGCACCGATTATACTTTCACTAGCAGGATACTCTCTGAAGTGATGTGAAAATCTTTCTGAGAACAGAGATTTTTGGAGGGAGACTTTCCTCGGCTTATCTCAGATATTGAAAAGAATCTGTGAGTCAAAAACATCCTCACTACAGTAACTCTGTTGGCTCCCAAATATTCATATTTTTGGTTGCCAGTTCTGGGCTGTGTCATTTTGAGTCAGAAAAAAATGATAATATCCCACAGTGTAACTCTCCAAAGAAAGTACTCAGTGTCTGGCATACTTTACCCCTGTTCCTCATTGATGCTTTCTTATTGACCTTTCTTTTTTGTTCCAATTCAGAATCTGTTAATCTGTTACCCCTGAGAGGTATGAATTTCCATATTCTGGTTGATTTATATGGATTTCCTGTAAACTGAAGACTGCACATGAAATCAATCACTGTGATGCCTATTGCAGTAGCCCAGGATAAGACTTAAAAAACACCTGATGTTTTCCATTCTTATTAGGACTGAAATGAGGGCATACTATTTTCATGATGCTTCCTGTGCTGGAAAGATTATTTTGAGAACCTCACACTGATAAGAAGAGGAACATGACATTTTGTACCTTTAGCTGACATTTTATGATGCTGATAAAAGAATATCTGAAGGTTTTATCTGACCCTTTCAATAACTGTTGAGTGTTACAGGACTTCTGTGTGTAGGAATATGATTAGTATCCCAGAATGTAAGAATTGATGCATTCACTCAGTTTAGCTATCATGACAGCATTCACTATAAATGGGAATAGTTCTGAAATTCTGAGTTATATTCGCATGTTGCAAGGAGAGTTGTTAGTGTGTTTAATTTCATTTGCTTTCTTATGAGATTTTTTTTCTTACTGTTCTTCTGCATATAGAAATATCCCATGTAGATTCAGTTACCAAAAATGATGTAAATATGGATTACTTGCTTTTAGGCAGAGTTAAATAGCATTCTGAAAGCCCCTAATAGTAACAGTTATAATTTAAAAAAAAATTACCTGATAAAGAAAATCCTGAGAGTCAAAACTTGGGTCTTTTCTTTGTAGTTAAACTGCATTTCAGTTTTTCTTTTCTCTTTTTTTTTTTTTTTTAGTGTCCAGATTTCCATTTGTCATGGAAATTTAAAATTAAGCCTCTCCAATGTGCACATTTTAATTTAATATGAGGAAATGTAATTTATTATTTGGCACAGATTTATTGTTGTAAAAAGCTCCCACTGATGTCATGGTGAATTCTGTGCATGAAATGAGAGCAAACAAATGATTCATTTTCCAGAATATTAACCATCAATGTTACATTCTCCTAAAACTGCAGTACAAGATTCTTTACCAGAATGTTCCTCTGTATTTAGATATATTTATTTCACTAAAGCCATGAGACAGAGAAAAGTTTTATGAAAAATAATACTGTGGTTGGTATAACCACAAAAAGTGATATGGGATAAAAAGTCAATTTCCAGGTCAATTTGATTGCAAGAGATCCATGAATTCCCATGGCGAAGTGGTAATAACCCTATAGGTAGGATCACCATCTTACTTGTGATTTTCAGTAGATACATTGCTGTCCTGTCTCTGTTGATGAGATCTTATGAAATAATTCTTATTTTCACAAATAACTGCATCATATCAATAAAGATCTTGATGAATCAGCCCATCTTTCATTCAACGCATATTTGTTAAATTTATTACATGCCTTTGATAGATATCTGAGACAAACCAACAAACAAGATTGACACTGTCACCAACATGTCAAGGAGCTTATATTCTAGTGGGGAAGGATAACAATAAACCAAGATAAATGGGATAATTACAAATTATAAGTACTACTAATGTTATGAAGTTTTTCCTATTTTTCTAATTGAAATGTGATTGCTTTCTAAGACCCAGTACATTATAAGGTGATTAGTGAATAACAATTTTTTAAATCACTAATTAATGCCCTTCGTTATGTTTTATTTAAAACACACACACACACACACACACAGAGAGAGAGAGAGAGAGAGAGAGAGAGAGAGAGAGAGAGAGAGAGAGAGAGAGAGTTCTGTTTGTTTTAGTTTTCTCTGTGTCTTTTTCAGGTCAATATTTCAATAAGAAAATGCTAAATGGATTTAGCTTACCACACCACTGAGCTAAACAATTTATGAAATACTCATATACTCATTTTCATTTCCTAGAGCTAACATAATAAATTACCCCAAACCGAGTGTCTCAAAACACCTGATTTTTTTTCTCTCAAAGTTCTAGCGTCCAAAATTAAGAGTGGCAGGGTTGGTTTCTTCTGTAGGCTCTGAGGGAGAACCCATGCCATTCTCTCCCAGTTTCTGGTGCCTACAGGCAGTTGTTGGTGTTCCTTAGCTTGTAGACGCATTATTCCAATCTCTGTCTCCATCTGTACATGGTGCTCTCCTCTGTTTCTCTGCGTCTTTTCTTTGTTTGTTTTTGTTTTTGAGACGGAGTCTCGCTCTTGTTACCCAGGCTGGAGTGCAATGGCGTGATCTCGGCTCACCGCAACCTCTGTCTCCTGGGTTCAGGCAATTCTCCTGCCTCAGCCTCCTGAGTAGCTGGGATTACAGGCATGTGCCACCACGACCAGCTAATTTTTTTTGTATTTTTAGTAGAGACGGGGTTTCACCATGTTGACCAGGATGGTCTCGATCTCTTGACATTGTGATCCACCCGCCTCGGCCTCCCAAAGTGCTGGGATTACAGGCTTGAGCCACCGCGCCCAGCCCTTCTCTGTGTCTTAAATGTCCCTGTACTTACTCTTAGGAAAACAAAGGTCATTGGGCTTAGGGCTCATCATAATTTGGGATGATCTTATCTTGAAATCATTACGTACATATGCAATGACCCTTATTCCAAATAAGATCAAATTAACGTAGATGACAGGGGGATGGATGCAGCAAACCACGAAGGCATTTGTATACCTATATGAACCTGCATGGTCTGCACATGTACCCCAGAACTTAAAAGTATAAAAAAATAAAAAATGAAAAAATAAAAAAAGATCAAATTCTGAGAGGTATCTTCTGGTGGAAAAACATCACCCACTATACTTGTAAATCACAATTTCATTCATTCCTGAGCATGTAGATAAGTATTATTTGTTAGCTTAACAAGTTCACTCCCCCATCATCATTTTAAAACATAAACTTACAGCCATGAAACATGGCCAAGTTATTTCTCCCCTATCTGTTGCATGTTCCTCATCTACAATATGACAGAACTGCAAGGAGAAATAGTAGAATCCACCTTTGTAGCTGGAGATACCAACACCCTGCTGCATGTAATGGACAGATCCAGTAAGCAAAAAATCTGTAAGAACACAGTTGAACTATATAGCGCCATCAATCGACTGGATTTAATTGACATAAAATACTTCATATAACAACAACAGAATACACACTTTTCTCAAGCTCATAAAGAACATTAACCAAGATAAACTATATTTTGATCCACATAAAACATCTTAATAGGTATAAAAGAACAGATATCGTTCAAAATATATTTTCAGAACACAATGGAATTAAACTAGAAATCAATAACATAAATATGCCTGGACATTTCCAAAATTTTTTAGAATGAAAACACTCTTTTAAATAACACCTGGGTCAAATATATCTTAATATAAATTTTAAAAATACCTTAATCTAAATTAAAACAAAACAAAACATCAAAATATGTGGAATGTAATACTTACAGATTTTTTTCCCCCAAGACGGAGTTTCGCTCTTGTCACCCAAGCTGGAGTGCAATGTCGTGATCTTGGTTCACTACAGCCTCTGCTTCCTGAGTTCAAGTGATTCTCCTGCCTCAGCCTCCCAAGTAGCTGGGATTACAGGTGTCCACCACTATGCCTGGCTAATTTTTGTATTTTTTGTGGAGACTGGGTTTCACCATGTTGGCCAGGCTGGTCTCGAGCTCCTGATCTCAAGTGATCCCACACCTTAGCCTCCAAAAGTGCTGAGATTACAGGTGTGAGCCACCACACCTGGCCTACTTACAGAAAACTTTTTTAGGATTGACTCTATATATTTAAAAAGAAGAAAAATCTAATATCAATAATCTAATCTTTCATTTTGGAAAATCATATAAAATAATAAATTCAAAGTAAGTGGATTAAACAAATAATACAAATTAAGTGATAAATCAAAAAAATTATAAACAAAATGAATAGAAAATGAGAATAATATGCAAAGTGCCTTTGGCAAGCCAGATTTCCATGGTTTTATAAAACAAAGAAACTAGAAAACATAAAGAGATTTTTCATAAATGATAGGCACCCAAGGTTGAAAATCTCAGTAACAGTGATTATCTGTTATTTATATAATATCACATGCCTTCAGAGATAAACTAGAAAAGCATTTTTATGGTGCAAAAGTGTTCAAAATTTAGTGTTTAATGGTTTAAGACACCTTATCAATTTTAAATATATAATTTACTGTATATTAAAGTCGTTTATAAACAGTAAAGCAAGTAATTTTATCATGATCCTCAGGTTAAAAATAGCTATTATCCCAGACATGTGATCTTAAGAAAATCTACCTATATATTTCTATAAAGCTAATGTGCCAAATTTAAAGAAATTAGGCAGGAATACTGTCTAGAAGAGCAGTCATTTTGGGTTATATCAATTGCTTCACAGCTAAATCTGAACAAATTTTGAGTTTTGTAACCCTTGCTTAAAATGTATACTAGTACTGACAAAATTATTACCCTGATGTGTAACATGCTGGTACCTAGCATGATAAATCTCTTTTTTAAACAATGAAAGTGTCAAAAGTAAAGAGAGAGAGATTATGATAATGTGAAATAAAAATAGGTGTAAACATAGTCTACAATGGAGTAAGGCATAGAGATCAGGCAGAATAACACTTATTTATAGAACATCTATATAAAAACTGCCCAACATATATTTTAAATAATATTTTACCAATATTTCTGATATTTCCACCTAATCACACAAATAAGCATCTCGCCAGCTGTTGCAAGTCAGGATTCCTAGGAAAACAGCTCTGACATGGAGTTTAGAGTACAAGCATTTTATCAGAGAGCTGTTGGGCTCACCTATTTTGGTAATGCATAAAGCAACTAGGCAGAGGGAGAAGTTGAGCCTCAGTGGAGGCATCAGCCAAGTCAACTGCAGCCAGGATAACTATTTATATTTATCCTGAACTGGAGTAAGAGAGTCAGATCTTTGTAGCCCTGTAGTGATTATCAGATGCAGGCTGGCCCTGGAAAAAGGCATGACCTTGAGCAATACACCTGTCTTCAGCCAAGGCAAGCCCAGAATGGTGCTGGCAAATGAGGACTAACTATGCAGACAGTTCTTCTAGCAGCTCCATTCTTGAAGGGAGAGCTGAGAGAAGCCTACTGCTCGAACCACTTGGAACCACTTAATTTAAAAATTCAGGGAACAGCCCAGGACTCTAATGAACCTCTCTTCTTAGAGAAATTTGGTTGAAGCTGATGAGTGAGAAAAACATGTACACTACTACAACAACTGCTCTTGGAACCCCAAACATTACTTTTGCTTTGCTTCTCTATCTTCCATTCTATATTCCCTTTCCTTCATCATCAATTAGCAGTTTTGCTGATCTTCCTGGTATGATAAATACCATAATCTCTGAAAAATTTGAGCCATTGTTCCTCAGATTCTTATCAAATTATGGTTGTTGCATTTGTCCATTAGCCAAAATTGGGCAAGGGAGTATCAAGAGAAACCAAATGTACCATCTGAATGCAAAATATGTTTCCTCTTGCCACCACTATGTGACAACAGACTCACCGGATATTCCTGATCAGATTTAATGAACTCTGCCCAAATGGTGACACTCCTTCTTGTCTCCATTTTCCCTCCAACCCTATCCCTTGATCAAGAATCCTTAGATTCCCATCCGATGCATAATCATGGTAGTTAGGTCCTACAGTTCTTTTTAAGTATTCTCAATTTCCCCGTTAATTAGGCTCTGCTTGTCTCTAGCTGGGTTATCACGACTTAACCCTAGAGACCAACAGGACAACTGGAGACAGATCTTGAGGTGCATGAAGGAAGCCTCTCCACCATCTTCCAAAGAAGGGCACACTGTTAGCCCTAAATAGGAGGGAATAAGCCACTTTAACCCTCAAGGCTTGGGGAAATTTAGGGAATTCTAGGTCCAAGAAATCTAGATGCCCTCATGCCATGTGTCAGGGTTACATTCTTTCCTAATTGAAGCCTTGGTCTTAGCATAGCAAACCTACTTATATTGTGAGTTAAACCATCTCTGAATCTCGGTCACTCCTGGATTAAGTACCGGACCTAGTCCTCAGCATTCTCTGACTCAACTTCAGAAAGTGAAAATTTCTTTGTATGGTAAAAGCCCCCTAACTTTCACACTTAGCTTTCAATTAGCGGTTAATCACTCTGAGTTTTTCCCTTTCTTTTTCTAAGGCTACAGCACTTAGCTGACCCACAAGTTGTAAGTACTTACAGCTACCTTTACCCAATATTTCTCAGGCACCAACACCTGACACAACACACCATTTAATGCAATGCTTTCTACCAGTACACCTGCTTGGGTAACTGTAAAGGTATTTTGTTTCCAGAGCTAATGACTCTCTAGGTTAACGTGACTTCAACCTCCCCTCTGCGATTCAGACCAAGTTTGATGATTTCTAGACTACTAGTACTTCCATTCTACTTGTGTTTCCTTATGCACTGCCCCCACCTTGGTAATAAGTCCATCTGCAAATAAATCCTCCCTAAATTATCCTAACTTGAGAGTACCCTAGCTTATACAAACATCTTCTCTAATATTATCGATTGTCTATAAACTCCCTGATTTGCACTTGCGTCTCCAAAGTGCTGTCAGTGTTTAATAAATATGTGATAATTGTGTTAAATTAGTTCTTTTTTTTTTAGGCAGATACACAAGATTTCTACTTATGTCAATACTATTATCATTTGAGGTTCTGATTATTTCCTGCTTTTGCCACAGCTGGAGAGAGTGTCTTAAATGCAGCCACATTCCCTGTATGTCATATTTTAGTTATAATATTGTCTAACTCATATGTTCAGTTATGTAGGCATTATTATATAATACAGAGACTATTTAACTAGATAATGAGAAGTGCTAATTATCAAGAGAGCCCAGTATGGTATAACCTGGTAGTAGTTGCTTGGTCTCAGGACCTTATTTTTACAATGTGCAATAAGAAAGTGGGGGAAAAAATCACTGAATACTTTGCAGTTCTAATCTTTTGTAGTTCTTTGATATAAAAAGTTGTAAAATAGGCATATTGCTTAGAATTTGTATTTTGTATGCCCTTTAACTTCTGGGATATTGTATTTTTTACAGGTAATGTTCTAGGCAATTGATTATTATTTCCTGCCTTTTAATGGATGCCAAAAAATGATAAATAGACAATGTCACTGAGACTTTGGCAAAGACAACAATGTGAGGTTTATAAATACTGCGTTTCTGCATTGGTGAAGTGGCCATTGCTCAAAGTCATTGTCTTTGGCAGATCTAGATGGCCCAATGTTGACTGACTGACATAAAGGTTGACTGCTTAATTTATAAGCTGTCCTTCCCGAATAAAGTCACTGATGCTGACCTGCTGGCAGGATGGGGCTGCCCTTGAGACTGTTGTATACAATAGTGATGACAATTTTAAAAGAATCTATTCACCTTATTTTGATCCTTGCTTCTTGTGACCAATGGCATTTAAGCCAGGTCAGGATAAGTTATAGACACTTCTATGAATATAGGACAAATTAAGGCCAACTTGCTAAAAAGCAGTATTCACTTCATGTGCATTCTGTTCTAACAAACTGAAGAAGCCGGATATAGATGGGTACTATTATTCAGACCACAGGCAAATTCAGGATGGCATGATCTATTAGTTAAACTGTTCAAACAAGAATTCAGTCATTTAATCACTCCATGCATTGAAATTATTTTAAAATTTTAGCTCAGAAGTCATTTTGTAATATCACAAATTCTATTCTACACTATTTTTGTCAATGAGATAATCAGGGTAATTTATGAAAGTTGGATTGCTATAGCTGAGTGTGACTTAATTTCTTGAAGTTTTTAAGAGTACGAACACATCATTTAATTCAGAGTTTCTCAATCTAGGCACTATTGACAGTTTGGACTAGATAATTCTTTCTTGGGAAGGGTGGTCCTATGCATTATAGGATGATTAGCATCAGTTCTGGCTTCTACTCACTAGATGCAGTAGCAACCCTCCTCAGTGGTGACAACAAAAAATGTTTCTAGACATTGCCAAATGTCCCCCTGGGGGAAAATCACATCCAGTTGGGAACCACTGACTGACCCAATAATAAATATTTTTAAATTTTATCTTCTTGCCAAGCATTGAGCATTGGAGACTCAAAGAACAGAATGTGGCTCATACTTCCAAGAATCTTACAATCTGCTCAAAACAGGAAGACCAGTAAGTACTACCATTGATGTATGTATGGAAGGTTTTTGGATTTTTTTGAAATTTCTATGCTTTCAAATGTTTTATTTAGCAATAACATGTTAGGCAGTAAATTTGCCATTAATTGATTAGGCTATCCCTTGCAGTTTTGCCTGAAGGAAAATGAAGAAACTAAAATATCTGGAAGAAGGGATGAGAATAGGGACTGCAATGAAAATAGAATTGAGACAGCTAAAAAAGACGGCTTGAACTGTGACACCTTAGTAAGAAGGAACATAAACATTAAGTCTGAAGATGAAAGCTGATTTTACTATCATGGCATCATCCTTTTAAAAAGTTATCAAGCAAATCTTCAAGATCTTTGAAGTCGGATGTTATACAAGTTCATTTTTATCTGTATTGCCAAGAGACAACACTTGCATCCAAGTTTGCATGGAACTATCTTTTCATGTTGGCTTTTTCACCTGAAAAGGTAGGGCAGGCCTTGCTATCTCTCCCTTCTTGCTGCATTTTTATCCCCAAGCTAAAAGTAAAACTGCAATGACAATTCCCTGAAATGCAAAGAAGTTAGAGGATGAACTCCAGCAGGGAAAAATAACGTTGTACCAATGTTGCTGCCATGTACCAAGAGGGTAGGGAGGGACTTTATATAAAAGTCATGCTCAAAAGGCAGTAGAAAAGAATACAATGGAATGACTAGACTGAATCTACAAAATAAAACTCTTCATGGCACACACCATTTTCAGTTGTGACAGTTACATTGAATTAGTATTCTTAATATCATTTAAAAAATGGTTATGTAGTTCATCCATTCTAGGATATGTCAAGGAAAATTATGAACATATATAATTCTATACTGTAAATCAATAAAACCCATAGCAGATTTCCTGTGTATGGAATTATCCAAGTAACTCTACAGAAGTCCTGGAGTTAGAAAGGTAATTCGAGAAGTCCAGGAGAGTGGCAGTTATTTTTAGCTTAAAAATTCATTTTCAGTAGCAACTAAATACTCAGACTAAACACTGAGCACAAATGTTCCAAAAAAAATTCAGAAAATATGTGCTTTATATAAAATTTATTTTTTTACTTGAATGAAGCTTACCTAGGTAGTTGGAAACAAAACTTGGGCCATACAATTTTATCTATTTTTGGGCAACAAAAATTATGATCTCAAGCATGAACCAAGGCCAATAAAGGGAGAATTATTTCATATGCCAACCACAATTATCATCTTAAAATCCACTCAGACTCAAAAGAGCAAATGCTGAGTCTATTGTAAATAAGTAATCTTTATTTTTCTATTTTCCAGGTTGAAAGCGAAGGACAGGTGTACAAGCTCGATGCAATAACAAGTTGACTTGTATACTTGCCTAAGCTATTTCACAAACGGAGGCCCATGCTATCCATGACTGTCCAATCCCACTATAAGAGAAGAGAATGCAACATGAAAAGGCAAGACAAAGAAGAGATCTCTTATATTCACCTTAATTCATTCCTCACTTAGTTTGAACATGTAATGGTTGCAAAGCTCTGTGTGAGATAATTCCAGTATAAATTAGATAGATTCCCTGTTCTCAACTTGTTCACAACTTTGTGGGGGAGATTAATGCAGAAGCAATTAACTAAAACAGACTTCATTAAAATACTGTTAACTAAAACACAAAGGAAATAATTAAACATAGAACATTGTGGAAAAGGGAACAGGAATAAAAATGGGGAATTGCTTTTTTCTTAGCTCTGGCAAGCTTTTGAAAATTTTGTGTATGTCTATCTTCATAAAGTGAATTAAAATACCCTTTATTTTTGTTGCTTATTCTATGTCCTTAGTTAAAAATTGTAGACGGTATCCTGCAAAGATATAAGTGATTATGTGAGGGTCACTTCAGGAAGGGTCAGTTTCTCTTTCAGCTATTTAAACTGAACCAAAGGTTTTCTTTGAAACTGCTGGTGTTCCAATCAGCATCTCAGGCATATGAGACAAACCCTGACCATGTATCAGATTTTTCCTTTTATTTTTTTAAAGCGTCATTTTATTAGACTGGCAGCAACACTTAAGAGCTTTAAAATATGTTATACCAGAAAGCTCAGAACTTAATATTTGTTCAACCAGACAAGGCCATTATCCAATAAAAAATTAAGAAGCAGATGTAGTATTACTTTTCTTAAAATGTTTCTACACATTTATAATTATATTTGCATGTCTACATATGTGAGTGAATTTTGAGTGGGCATGTGTTTAATGACATACAGGTTGCAGGCTTATAAAAATGAAAACAAATTATTCTGTTTCTTGTCTCCATTATACTTGATTTAAATCCCAAACTGATTATTTAAATAATAGACTGCATTTACATTCTAATGATAACATATTTATGCTAATATAGCTAATTATTATATATGCTATTTTTTTTTAACTTTTGGCTTTGACACATTACATAGTTTTAAAAATAGGTTCTTAGAGAATCTAAGGTGACCATTTAGTCTAACTAAATAAGTGTTTATAAAAATGAATTATCTGAGATTTTGAAAATATAAAAGGATTAATTATTCTGGAATCAGTATTATTTTTGCTAGGCGATACTAGAAAACATAAAACAAGAGCATCATCAGGTTGAGAATTAAGGTTTCAGAAAATTGCTTCATAAGTTTCATACACATACAGTTAAAAATGAAACACTTGCATATCGTTTAAACAAATTTAAAGTCAAATGTAGCAAGGTGATATTTGAGAAGCAAATGAAAAATAAAATTCTGAGAAGTTCTTGTAGTTTAAATAGCAGTCTTAAGGGAAAATTAAACAGTAAGGTGTGTAATGACATTTTTACATATGATTAAATTATTGATTTATAAAATTGTGCTGAAGTTCACATTCTTCCTTTCTACATATGAGTACAGTGCACTTGGAATGATCATAATTTATCCACATCATGTTTTATAAGTGTAACAAGAATCTATACATATTTAGCCACATAATTAAGACACTACATTCCAACCATGATCAGTAACAAATGAGCCTGTTGACAAACACCTGCCTAGAAAGACCAAACTTCCTAAGAGAGACTATAAAACACTTGGTACTCTGTTAAAAGATTGTAACTTTTTTTTTTTGTATTTTGTTTACTAAATTGAAACCTTTATAACATTCTTGATTATGGCAGTTCTGCTAAACAGATTTCCCATTGAACAGGTACAAAGTAAAATATCAACAAAGCTGATTGGTCTTTAGGCCAAATGCCTTTGTAAAAATAAATTCTGGCACAGAAAAATATCTATGTTATATTTTATCTCCATGGAAAACTGATGTTAAAAAATAGTCATTATGCATCGAAGGAGCAATTTTTAGAAATCACATCTTAAACAATGGTGTCATTATAACAATCATCAAACAAAATGAATATAAATGATAACACAGTCATTTCAAACACACTGAAAGTGGGATTCTACGGTACAAATAGTACTGCATTCATGTATATTTTAATTCATTAAATGCTATTCAGGAAAATAGATACACCTTCGCAAGTGCTGAATACAAGGCAGAAAAATGAACATTTATTTTAGATGCACCTGGACAGTCACAGCCTGGATAACAATAAATTGAAGAAATTCAATCATTATAGATTGTATGCAATGGGATTCCACTACTCTTCTCTGGATAGCTTCATTATTTCTTGTTCTGTTACATCTTTTCAAATTAAATGAAATGTCTTTTGTAGTTTTAGTAACATGATCTAACATACTGAATATACATGCAGATATGGAGTATTTTAGAAACATTGCTTGATAGTTATTCTTTAGCCCTCCATTAAGTATATAAACAGGCATTACAAAGAAAAATATAATTTGTCAGTACTTTTTGCCAAGTGCTTTACAGATATTAATTAGCATGTGTAACAAGTTACTTGGTCCAGCAAATTTAAGGTTCCCGAGAACCTGGGCCTAACAAAAATCCTAGAGGCAGGGTACCATGACTGCACAGAGTTTTATACACAAAGGGAAGATAAGATGCTAAATAGCTTGCCCATTTCAAACAGAAACGTAAATAGCAGACATAGGATTTGAACTGAGTAGTATGGGGCAAGACTGTCATTTTTAAACACGATGCTACATATGCTGAAGATAGTTCCTTGCAGACATTTGGAGATGTCCCTTTCCCAAAACGAACATACTTATGAAATAACTTGTTGATATTTTGTAAACATTAGACAATAAACTTAGATTTACTCTATATTATTGTTGATTTTTTTTCTTCTGGCTAACATCTACCTGTTGCTGGTGGTTAGGATGTTTGCCAGCCAGGTCCAGGTTTGTTTTGCCCATGTTCAGTAAACTAATCAGAATGACACTGGTTTTTGCAAAAGAGAGAATATTCATTCACAAGGACACCAAGCAAGAAGATGGGAGAACAGCTTTTAAATCCACCTCCCTGAAGATAGGCTTAGGGAGATTTATGGGTTAGGCCTAAAGCGTAGGGAGAGTTGACTGGCAGTGGGGAAAAATGAAGTAACAGGTTTATTTTGAGCAACTGTAGTGGAGCTCATGGCATTTCGTAGGATACACATACAGATAATGGTGGCATTCGCATCATCTGAGGGTGGGGTTTTTGGTCCTCTAATATCAAAAACAACCCCTAGGGTGCTTGCACAGACACAGTGAAGGGTTGGCGATATCAGCTGGTTGGAACTGGACAGGAGTTGGCCCATGTTCCTGAAAAGCATCTGAAATGACCATTACCCTGGTGACCTATGAATATTATCCATAAAATAGACAGCGAGAGATGAGTTTCAGCATTCAGCAGCAATGACTTCCGCCTCAGCTTTTTTGGAAAAAGGAAAACAAAACAAAACTCAAGCAACCCAAACCAAGTAGGGCAGGAAGACATAATCAGCTTAATGCCTTGGTTTCAAGGACCTCAGGGATAATCTACTCAGGTCAATTTTATTTGGCAGAAATATTTACTTGATCAGAGGAGAAAGAAGAAGAAGAAAAAGAGAAGGAGAGGAGTAAAGAAAGAAAGAACAATTTCAGTCCATATTAAATAAAGCAAAAATGGAAAAGAAAGCAAAAACTGAAGGCCAAAGGCCCTTTACCAAAACCTAGTCAGGCTGTTCCTGCTTTTAAAATGTATGCATTGAAATTTGAGGGCCCCTTTATGAGGTAGGATAGAACTGAATGAGGAATTTGTGCCCTGATAACAAAGACTGAAAAAGAAGCACAGAAACTTTCTTTGAAATAATTGAAACTCCTATCCCACACAATTCAAGTACCCGAAATATTAAAAAAATAATAATAATACAAACCGTCCACATTTGGCTATCCAGGTAAAGAGAGAGGCACACAGAGAATCTACTCACTCTGTTTCTGAAAACCATCTTTAAATAAAATTGTCACCAGTCAGAGGAGGAAGAGAAAAGAGAATTCAAATGGCTTCTGTACAGCTATTTTAGGGAGTAACAAATCAAAGAAGGAATACAGCAATCAAGAGATACGTGGGGAATACAATCCAAGTAAATGGAAACAATAAGAAAGTTTAAAAAAGAAATTCACCAAGTGCTAAAATAAATTTAGTAGACAAGTCCATCCAGTATGCAGGAAACCAAATAGAGCATGGAATGTATGAAAAAGAGATCAATGATGAGATAATCAGAAAACGGATTAGGTTTTAGGAGAGCTGGTCATAGTTAGAAAACAAAGTGACGAGAATGGTGCCATTAGTGATAGTAGATACATTAGCAACAGCTGGAGTGTAGTGGCATGATCATAGCTCACTGCAGCCTCAACCTCCTGGACCCAAGCAATCCTCCGCCTCAGACTTCATCTAGAGTAGCTAGGAAGCAGGCATGCAACACCACTCCTGGTGAGTTTTTTGTGGAGATAGAGTCTTACTATGTTGTTCACGCTGATCTCAAACTCCTAGCCCCAAGCGACGCTCCTGCCTCAGCCTCCCAAAGCTTTGGGATTACAGGCATGAGCCACCATGTCTGTCCTGCATTGAGTACCATGTTGAATCCAAACTAATGACATTATATGTAGGTGTTGACTTGTGTATTGTAAGTAATCTAAGGATGATTTAAAGAATATGTCAGGATGTACATAGAGTATATGCAAATACCATACTATTTTACATAAGCATCTTGAGTATGCATAAAGTTTGGTATTTGTAGGGGGTCCTGAAACCAACCTTCCATGTTACTGAGCAATGACTGTATATAAGAATACATTTCTATCAGTTCTTAGAACAACCAAACAAAAATAAATAATGCTCTGAGTAATAATTATTATGGTTGATTTAAAGGAATATAACAAACTCTATGCAAGAAATGGAACATACTTTTCTCAAGAATCCATAAAACATAAAATTAGCTTGAAATTGGCAGGGTAGAAAGATAATCTGCTCAGAATTAGTTAATAAATGTGTAATCTTCATGTCTTGCCTCTATGTTACTAAACAACTACTTGAAAAAGATCTTCTTATTAATTCACTTTATATTCAAATATTTCATTCAATTTTCACATAAAATAGAATATTTTTACTTGGTCATTTATACCTGGTATATGTGATTGTATAAAATGAAGCATTTAAAAAGAATTCTTTCCACTAAGAACATTAAAAACACTCGCATATGTGCTTCATATCCTGAGAAGCAGCATGTAACATCAGTGATTGATGAGCTAGTTATTTCAGAATTCCATTTTGTGATAGTATTTCAGAAATGTTAAGTCTTGTGGCAGTTTTGCCAGATCAAAAAGCCGTAATTCAGTGTCGACCATAATGCTGAGCAGTTAGTTCTGGCCCTGTAGCTTGATGCCATCTTTACATTCGCAGATCAATCCCCCATACACCACTGTCACATAAAAACACCCCATCGCACTGTACAATTTGGCATGATTGCCTAAGAGGCTTGGATTGAACTGGCATTAATTAGCTGTGTCGCACTATTATTCATCCCCATGCATTTGCTCTTGCCATTCAGATCAGGAATGAATTCACTAGCACAGCAGTATGTAGAAACAATATACGATCGACTCGATTGTGTTGTTCTCATATTTTTACACAGAAGAGTCACTGTTGCAGAATTTAAAGCACTCTAAATGTTGTTACATCTTCCATACCTTCCTTTCATTTTTTAGCACAAGTAATTCACATGTTGAGAGACTCTCCTCAGTTTGAAAATTGCTAGTGGGGAGCAGTTCCCTTTCTTCTCTTTATGGTGGTCCTGGTTTAGTGTCTTTGCCACATTCTCCTTGGACCTATCACATCCTCCTTCTGTCAAAGGCCTACCTTCCTGGATTCAAATGTTAAGGACAATTTCATCCTGGCTTAATATATAAATTCAGATATATATCCCTATTTATTCTGTGTGGTGACCTTCTAAAAAGGAGAATATATATAGCTCATGAGGGTGCTTTTAATTAAATAATATGGAAAGATAGTTATTTACTAGGTAACATAAAAACCGTAGGTGACACCCTAAGAATATTCATTTAAAAATATTGTTTAACATCTTAAAAACATTTTATTGCTATTTTATTATCCAGTATTCTGGTTGCTGCCAGTAACCAGAAAATTATTATGATTATGATTATGATTATGATTAATTTGAGATAGAATCTCCTTCTGTTGCCCAGGCTAGAGTGCTGTGGCACAACCTTGGCTCACTGCAGCCTCTACCTTCTGGGTTCAAGTGAGCCTTCTGCCTCAGCCTCCTGAGTAGCTCGGATTACAGGCTCACTCCACCACACCTGGCTAATTTTTGTATTTTTAATAGAGACAGGGTTTCATCACATTGGCCAGGCTGATCTCGAGCTCCTGAGCTAAAGTGATCTACATCCCCTACCTCCCAAAGTGCTGGGATTACAGGCGTGAGTCACCGCATCTGGCCTGAAAATTCTTCTTTCTTCAAACTTGCCTACATCCAGGCAAGAATATAGAACAGAGAGTATTTAATTTTGTAACCCAGAATCAAACTAGCCCCACAAAACTGTGGACAGTCTTCCAGATTGTGTGTGTTGAAAATAGTTGACAAGGAAAAGTACTACATAATCTTTTTCTCCTAATGAGTCTGAAACATAGACTGAGAAGAAAAAAGTTTGCCAGGTTGTCTCTGTTAAAATGTATGTCGTTAGAAATTGTTTTAAAAATCCTATTATTACAAAATATTGGTAGTTATTTGTTAAGAAATATTAAACTAGAAATGACAGAAACTTTTACTCTGCAATAAAAAATACTTATCTCCTAAAACAAAAAGTCCTCAGTTATGGCCTAATTGAGTATTCTAAAGACATGATGAAGGCTCTTTCATCCTCAGTATATCAGCTTAGCTCTTGGGGTAATGGGAAGATCGTTGGCACAATTTCAGATATTATATGCAGCCATTTCCCGACCCAGTAAAAGGAGAAAAGTAAAAACAGAAAACTTTTTCCATGATAGTTAAGAAAACATCTTCCTGTATTCCTTGGCCAGTATTATATCACATCAGTAAGGTTAAACCAATGGCAAATAATGGGAGTAAGGTCACCAAGACTGCCTTAGGCAAATTAGAAATTGCCCTTGGACCTAAGGATAGTGACATCTTTCCCTGACTGACAATGACGATTTTGCTATCAATAAAGGGAATTAAGGAAGCAACCAATCATATCTAGGGAATTAATTTGCTGAACTTACCAATACATATTTTGCTTCCTATGAGAATGAAACTCAAGGCAAGGGTTAATAATCTTTAGCGGAATTTAGAACATTGATAGGACAAGGCCTACATGACTGAGGCAAATAATAAGGGATTAGACCAGAAAAAAAATAATTTCTGTAGTGAAGACTTCTTACTCATCTGACATGTTTATATTAATGGAAACTGGCAAAGGGGGTTAAGAAGACTCACTAGTTAAGGAGACAAAAGGGAAGGAAAGGCACTGAAACCACAGTGTATAAAGCGACAAATTTGTCTTCTCATTTTGTTCTTAATATAGACAAGGACAAAGAAATCAAAACATCTTTGCTCTGATTTTACAGATTCCAGGCAAATAATTGTTCCTTCAACATTTCCCTCTCTTCACTCTGCCATAAATTTAACCAATATTGTTCTAGCTGACTGGACTGTAGCCATGAATGACCCAGGAGAGAAATGTAAGGCAGGATAATGAAGCAGGTGGGGCACACTTTTAAATCGTGTATTTAGATCACACTCTGTTGAAATGATATTTGAGCAAAGACTTTCTACTGTTCAAATCACCTCAGTCTTCCCATTAAGTTGTAACACAAGTCTGAAGTCTTTGAGATCATAAGCATCCCTCACAAAATGTGAAAATGTACTCATTAACTATTCCATAAAATTTAATATATTTTGTAAAAAATCTTTTATTCATTTTTCTCTTTAAATATCTCTACAGGTAGATTTCAGTTTCTGATATGTGCCAACATTACCATGAAAACTGATTTCTTCCTTATAACCAGTTCTAGGTTTTTTTCGAGCTGCTATGCATTCCTCTGAGCTCTGCTCACTTGGTTTTGCAGCCTAAACACCTGGATTTCTAATTGGCTAAAGTAGAGCTCCCTTATTGTCTTTCTGGGAAAGCTATTGTTCACTAAATAGATGGAAGAATCGAGAAGAAGAGGGACACAAGGTTATGAGGAATGGCTTCACCCACTTTTTCAACCAAAATAGCCAATCTTAATGATCAAAGGTAAAAAATATTGCCTTGGTATCCAGGTGGATTTCTAGAAAAGCTATTGATTTGTTTGCTGTAAAATATAGAAAGCAGTACTCTTGGGCATAATCTTGATTAATCGATGTTTATTTTTGATGCCTTTTGATGCCTTCCTCTTCTACATTCCCTAGATACTTAACCCATTTGTTACCTGGTTCTTCTTTCCCAAACTGCCCCAGGCTTTGAAGGTTTTGAATCTTTGCTTATTATTGTGCATGGATCTCATAAATCCATGCCCAGTAGCAATACTAATTTGATAGATTATTTTGCGCAAAAGAGAATATAGAAAAGGATATTATCATGTATTTTAAGTTACATGCTCAGATTTTTTCAACAGTATTGTATATCTTAATCCAGATGGATATAGCGGATAGTAATAGGCATACAGGAAGCATCTTATAAAACAGGTGTGCTTGAAATCACAGCTCTAGCCAGAACATGAAGGCAGCAATCCATAGGTTTTACTCTGTAGAAAATACTTCCTCTTCAATTTGTTTTCTATCTCTCATTTCTATGAATTTGAATTGCTGTGTGATGTAGCAGAGATTTAAAAAATTCCTTTAGGCAGGATATAACAATTTTAATGAATTGATAGTGTGGAACTTAGATTATAAGGCATATTATTCCCACTAGAATTGTTAGCATCCCCCACACCACTGGAAATGTTTGGAAAATAGAGGGTATTTTAGAAGCAACGCATACTTTGGGTGAGGTCTCATGCTAGTGGATGAAGACGAGCATGTTAAATATTCTTCAAGTGTAAGGGAAATTGTGCATTATAAAAACCTCCCACACAAAATGCTCATAGTGCTCCTGTAAATAAACACTGAAAAAATCTAAGCTGATAGGAGCAGTGATGGGAGAAGAAACGAAGACCCTCCCGTTAACACTGCTGAATACATGTTGGTGAAAGCAAGCGCACCATGGCCAGGTTAGGGGAGATAGGAAAGAAGGTACACAAGCGTGGGCGAAGTATTGAATACATGGTGGCGAAAGCAAGCACACCGTGGCCAGGTTAGGGGAAGTGGGAAAGAAGGCACACAAGCATGGGCGAAGTGTCCGATCTGCCGCAGATGCAAATGCAGGTAACCTTCTCATACTTTTCACGCTAACAGAGCAATTCTCATTTTTACCACTGAAAACACTGAAGCTCAGAGGTGTTAAATAATTCATACAAATTCAACATATTAGTAAGGGATGAAACCAATATTCAAACACAGCTTTATTTAACTCCCAAATTCACACTCTTTCCTCTAGAGTGAAGGACAGCAAAGTACTGCTCTGATTCTTTATGTAATCGACTGATTTATTTGCTTTACAAGCACTACATATATATATACATACTTATCTCACAAACTTATTTTGTCTATGGTCTCAGGACTTGTGTAAAAATATTGGATGTTATTCATAACACTTTTTATTTGTTATTGTTATTCATAACACTTTTTTGTATCCATAATAAAATAGTACAAAAGGAGTATTTTATTATCCTCTCTGAGGCTTCAGAAGACAATTGTGTGGAAGAATGAAAGGCCAGGCTGATATGATGCTGTGCTAGATTAACTGGTTGCATTCTTGGCCCCAATTCATAAATTAGTGGCCTCTGTTTAGCCCAGCTATTGGCTCTATAACTTTATAGTCCCCTCCTGAGCCAACTCTGAGTTGGCCTTGTGACTTGCTTTAGCCAAGAGAAAGCAACAGAGTCATGGTGTTCTCATTACAGCCCTAAATCTTAAAAGGTCTTGCATACCTTCCCTATCTTTCTTGTTTCCCCCTTGGACCCTGCTACCTCCACAAGAACAAGGCTGGACTAGCTACAAGAATACAAGACAGCATATGGACCACAGCCTAGTTATCTCAGTCAAGGCCATCCTGGACTAACCTATGGCAACATGATCCCAAGCATATGTGATAGACCAGACTAGAAAATCCATCTACATCTCTCTTACCTGTCTGTAGACATGACATATAAGGGAGCACAGCTGAGAACAAAACCATTGCCCAGCTGACCTACAGACACATGAACATTAAAAATACTTGTCATTTTTAACCATTAAAATTTGGAGTGGCTTGTTACATAGCAATAGGCAACTAATACCATTGGCCTTCTTGAGTTATTTTTAATGACTAGTGTTAATGTCTCATGAGAACCAACATTGCTTTAGCTTCTCAGGACCTGGCAATTCTGAGTGCATCAGTAGACCACATTCTTAATATAGATCTGGCAAACTCATCAGGGCATGAGAACATTAACTCATGAGAACTCCTTCAGGCAGCTTCAAGGTCAGGAGACATCTGCTAAGAGGAGCTATCTAACAAGGATGAACTTGGTATGTAGATGATACATGGATAAATTGATCTGCCAAAAACATGAATCACTCCTTTGGGGTATTCTGGACAGTGAACATCTCCTTTAGTCAAGCTTCGCAGATTTTAGTTATTATAATTGAGAACTGAAAACAAATTTGTTCAAATTTTGGATGCTTAGAATAATAAGGCATTTGGCCTACCAGTTATAAAAGCAAAGCTATATTTCGATGCAATTAATCGCATGTGTCTGGAATGGTTCAACCGAAGCCAGGGTGTTTGTCCAAATAACTTTTTGGCATCCTTTCTGACTCATAAATTTATAACTTTAAACACAGATAATTTTTCAAAAGGAATTGCCTATTCTTCATAGAACATTAGTACTTATAATTGATACTTAACAAATGTTATATAATTCAGCTCCTATATTTTAAAAAATTTACTTAATCTCTAAAGCTCTTTATTGAGCAATCAGCATGCATTAAATCTGGAAGCCATCTTCAAAGGAAAAGAAGGTTTACATGGGAGGATCGAAAGTCTGGGAATTACAATAATCAAATCTTGTGGTCAGGAGACTTTAGTTGCTGCTGTGAGGTCTCTGGAACATAAACATGGCTGAAACCCAAATTGAACCAATAGCTGACATCAACAAGTTTTGTACTATGTCCTACACAAACAGATTGGGTGGGAAGAGAAATCTTCCAAATTAAATCTGCTCATCATTTCCAGACAACATTCCTGTAGCCCTACTGCCATCCAAATTAGGGAGGAAGTAAAGAAGGAACGATTGAAACCTCAATAAAACATCTTATAACCACCAAAATGTCATCTTTCCTGGTTTGGAATTAGGCAGAGTTGGCTCATTCATCCAAGAATGTTCCTATGAGTGTCCTGGAAAACAACAAATAAGACTTAGAAAATATTTAAGAATAAGCTACAGACTCATATTTTACTAATATGTCCTGTGTCTATGGTAATACTTAGTTTTCATAGCATGAATGATAAAAGTATTAGTTCATAAAAATATGTCACGTGAAGTTCATATATATGTGATTTCTACTGCAGGACAAACCCCATCATAACAAATGAACGCTTGTATAAAGTATATCCAAATCCTACTTATTCGATCACTTATTTCATATACAAATATTTCATAAAATCAACTTCCTTTAAAATAAAGGTCAATGTCTCTCTTCCTAATTTCATTTTAATCAAATCTTATCTATATAAAAGATAAAAATATGAATCAGCCAATTAGTTAGCAAACAATGTATATGAATGTTTTATAATCTAGAAAGTATCTCATTAAGCTAACAGTTTCAGCTAATGGAAAGTTTTTGTTTGAGACAAGAAGTCAAATCTAACTAAAATGTACAACTTCACCGTTACAAAGGCAAAGGTTACTATTTAAATTTCATTATGTGTTTTAAATATTCATCTAGGTAATGTTACAGATGTTAATAAATTGTACATTTTACAAAAGATTATAAGGAATTGCAGTAGTCTCTCACCTCTTCCTGCTAACCCTCTTATTTCAAAAATCATATGAAAAAATGGATTTTTTCCACCAAAGTAAGTATTTCTGTTCAAAGAAGGTCACTATAGACCAAATCAATGGCTACGTCATAGACCAGGAAGCAATCTTTAAAATACATAATGCATATAAAAGATTAACAGTTAAATAATAAAAGGAACTATTAAAAATCAAAATAAAAAAATTAGAAGATGCTATGGATAAAGGGCTACAGTTATGAACAGATCCAACACATGAATGAAAATTAGAATGTTTAAGAAGTAGACAAAGTTATGGCTAAACTCACTTTTAATAGGATGTTTCACTTATGTATTGCCACATAACACAGCACCCAAATTGGAGAGGCTTGAAACAAAAAATCATTTCTTCTTTGCCTCATTGGGTAATGACTGGCTTATTACTCATTCAGCTGCATTTTTCTTCAGACTTTTCTAGAATTGGAACGTCAAGGCTGGCTTCTCTCACATATGTTGAAGCGCAGCTGGGATGGCTTGAACAGATGAGGCCACACATCTCACTTTATCCTGGGTAGGTTTTCTATCAATGTAGATCGCCTCTTTATACCGTTCAGCAGTCTCAGAGAGCAAAAGCAGAAGCACAAACTGGCATAGCATCACTTCTGCCACAATCTATTGGTTACAGTAAGTCACAAAGCCAGATAAAGAAAGGGGAAATCAGCTAGTTGCTGTGGTGCATACCTCTAATCCCAGTGCTTTGGGAGACAGGTGGATCACGTGAGGTCAGGAGTTCAAGACAAGCCTGGTCAACATGGTGAAAACCCTTCTCTACTAAAAATACACACACAAAAAAAAATCCTGTAATCCCAGATACAAATACAAATATACCTGTAATCCCAGATACTCCAGAGGCTGAGGCAGGAGAAGCTCTTGAACCCAGGAGGCGGAGGTTGCCATGATCCTAGATCATGCCACTGCACTCCAGCCTAGAGGATAGAGTGAGACTTCATCTCAAAAGAAAAAAAAAAAGAAAGAAAGAGGAAATAAGCACAGTCTCTTGGTGCCAGAAGTGGTCAAGAGCTTGTGATTGTATGTAAGTGTAACATTAGTTAAGTGCAACAATCTTAAATAATAATAGTATACTTCTCACCCATCAGATTGATGAAAGGCGTGAAATTTGAATAAAATGGTAAAGATATGAGAAAGCAAAAACCTTAATGCATTTACATATAGGTAATATAGATATTGAGAGGACTCTGGTGAAGCAAAGAAATAAGTAGGATTTGCTCTCTGACCTAACATTTGTGATTATACATTCCAGAAATATTTTTGAAAAGCTCCCTACGTGAACCTCTACAAAAATATTCTTTGCAGTATTTTTTGTGGCAGTGAAGCAATGAAGGCATCTTATTTGAGCACCAATGTGGAATTCAGAAAGTAAAACAGGGTGGATTTATATTGAAACTCATAAAGCTATTAGAATCTATGAAATAAATACACTCACGGCAACATGGAAGAATCTTTAAAAACATAATGTTGAATAAAATAAAGCAAAATGAAAATAGCACATCTGAGTTAATAATAAAGTTTCCCCAAATATATACATACATATATTGGAGCGGCAAAGCAAGATGGCCAAATAAAAGGGTTCTGCAGTCATCTGCCTTGCTGGAACGCCTGGTCTTACAACTATCTACACACAAAAACCACATTCATGAGGACCAGAAATCAAATGAGCATGTGGTTTTAACTCTATATCTGAAGGAGGCACTGAAGAAGGTAGGAAAGACAGTTTTGAATTGCTGATGTTACCCCTTCCCCATCCACCCACAGAAGCGCCTTGGCACAGAGAGAGAATCTGTGCACTTAGCAGAAGGAGAACACAGTGATTGTCAGCCTTTGCATTGATCTCAGTGCTGTCTTGTCACAGTAGAAAGCAAAACCAGGTTGGAACCAAGCTCATGTCAATTCGCAGAGGGCACATTTAGGATAGCCCTAGCCAAAGGGGAATAGCCCGTTCCAGTGGCTGGAAGTTGAGTTCCTGCAAGCCTTGTCACTGCACTGTAAAGTACTTCGAGGCCCTAAATAAATTTGAAAGGCAGCCTAGGCCAGGAGGACAGCAACTCCTAGACAAATCCTATTGTTGACCTGGGTGTGGAGTCAGTAGATTCAGGGGGCATGCAATCTCCTGAGACACCACCCAGAGTGGCTAAGGCAGTGGTTGTGCAATCCCTCCCCCAGCCCAGGCAGCACAAATTGCAGTTCCGAAAAAGACCCTTCCTTCCATTTGAGGAGAGGAGAGGGAAGAGTAAAGAGCACTTTATGTTGTATCTTGGATATCAGCTAAGCCACAGTAGTATAAAGCACCAGTTAAAGTCATGAAGCCCCCATTCTGGGCCCTAACTACCAGGTGACATATCTATACATGCCCTGGGCCAGAAAGGAACCTGTTGCCTTGAAGGAAATAACTCAGTCCCCGCAGGATCCATCACCCGCTGAACGAGCTCTTGTGCCCTGAATAACAAACAGTGATACCTAAGTAGTAAGCCATGGGCATCAACTGAAGCTCTGAGGTGTGCTGGCTTCAGATCACACCCAGCATATTCACGGTGGCTATGGTGAGAAACTCCATCTCCTTGAGAGAAGCAAAGGAAAAAGTAAAGGGGACTTTGTCCTGCATCTGAGATATCAGCTTGGCTACAGTAGGGTAGAACACCACTCTTGGGGTTCTTGATTCCCCACATTGGCTCTAGGATGGCATTTCTGGACCTTCCCTAGGCCAGATGGGAAGCCACTTCCCAGAAGAATGAGTCTTAGGCCAGGCAGCATTCATGACAAGTTGACTGAAGAGCCCTAAGACTGTAAGGGAACATTGATGGTAGCCTAGCGGTACTTTCCATGGGCCTTTGGTACTGTTAGCCACAGGGCGAGACTCCTCTGCTTACGAGAAAGTGAGGAAAGAGCAGGAAGGACTGCATCTCTTGGTTTGGGTGCCAGTTCAGTCAAAGTAGAGCACCAGATTGATATCTAAGGTCCTTGAACTGAGTCTCTAGCTTATTGTTAATCTCGTACTCCACCTAATTTATACATTAAACTTTATCATAGTTACGTATGCATAGGAAAAACCAGAGTGTATATTGGGTTTGGTACTATCTTCAATTTCACTGGGAATCTTTGTCCACTGACAGTCTTGGAATGTACCCCTTAAGAGTAAGCAGTGAATACTGTGATATCTAAGAGCATAGGAAAATTTTTGATTTACTTTTATCTTTGCTGTAAAGGCCATTTATTGCAGCTCTTATTTAGTCTAGACCAATGAACATTTGCAATAGATCTTGTGGAACAGTCAATATAATGCAAATACAAATTTAAATTGTAAAATATGTTGCACATATACTGACTTGGGTTTGGATGATGAACTTTGATTGAAAATATAGTTTAGTTAACATAGTTAGCCATAATATATATGCATCATGTTGCTTTTACCACAAGAGATTACAATTTTGCAGAAAACTCAGTTTTATTTGGAAAATTACCACTTTCAATACAAATACTCAGAAAAAGTTTCGGCCTCATCTAAGTAAATCATCTTCAGAATAATACCTTAGTGACAATACACATTAATAATTGTAGTGGGTCAAGTAGGAGTTTTATAAAATTCAAAAATAAAAAATAAAATACATCCCAGCTGGGACAACATGGAGAGATCTTATCTCTACATAAAGGAAAAGAATGAATTAGCTGGGCACGGTGGCGTTCACCTGTGATGCAAGCTGCTCAGAAGATTGAGGTGTCAATATCCTTTGAGACAAGGAGGTGGAAGCATCCGTTAGAGTAGAAACCCTGTCCCAAAGGAAAAAAAAATGGGCTTGGTGGTTCATGCCTATAATACCAGTACTTTTGGAGGCCAATGTGGGAGGATAACTTGAGCCCATGAGTTCCAGACCAGCCTGGACAACATAAATGAGATCTTGTCTCCACAAAAAAATAGAAAAATCAGCCAGGCCTGTTGATACCTGGCTGGGACCTCTGGTCCCAGCTACTCGAGTGTGGCTGAGGTGGGAGAACTGAGGCCTGGGAAGTCTAGGCTGCAGTAAGCCAAGATTGTACCACTGCACTCCAGCCTGAGCGACAGAGCGAGGTCCCATCTAAGTAAATCAATAAAATTCATGACGGTCAGTGTCAATCTAAAGCAGCAGTGAAGTTGTGCTTATCCTGCAGATGTCAGCTGGTTCTTTTAAGTCATTATATATTGCTGTTACCTTTTTATTTGGTGAGTAGGTAGGTGACTAGCTCCATGACCTAGAATGTGTCCATAAAATTATTTTCAAGGAAAGCAAATGATGTGGTTTTGAAAGGAAATAGTTTTCAATTTCAAGTAGAAAATGGATTATGCATTAATCCTTAAAATTTTATATGCTAGTTCCCAATTATACTTCGTATAGCTATAGTATTACATGTTTTGAGCAGAGGAATGAATCTCTGTCTAGTCTTCTCAGTCATTTGTCTTTTATTTTCCCCATAGTACAAGACAAGAGGTAAGATGGATGAGCTGCCACTTTTCCACAGGGGGATACCAGTGAGATACAGACATTCCTGATGTAGGTTTTGGCAGTAGATCCAGGTTGGCATAAAACTCCTCAAAATTTCCCTAAATAACACTTACTGAGGTTTTATATTCTGTGATGATGCCAAACTCTGCTCTTGACTGCATCTCTTTTGTAAAGGCCCTGGATAAATTTTGAATTTAGTCTGATTGGTAGGCTTATTCAATTGCAGAAAAAGCTGCTTTTTCCCGTCACACACATTCTTGCTTTTTCCAAATTACCACCATCCTCATACCTTGGGAGGTACAGTTAGCTTGGGTAACAAATCCCTGAAGCAAATCTCTTTAAAAAATAAAAATCGATTTTTCACAGTTATTCAAAAATGCATAATAATTTGGAGTTTGTCTACAGGGAGGTATTACTTTCTCAACTACAAGTTCCTTCCCTCTTGCCTCAGTCTCCTTGTTAGAAAACACTGTGTGTAAACCTTAGGTGCACAGAATATTACCATGATTCACTGCAGAGCAGCACAGGCTATGAGTGTCCTGCCTGAAGAAATTGTTCTGCATTCCTTTGGGACACTAGCATTCTCTGAACAAAAATTATGCTTGAAAGCTTGATAATTTGATAAATCTTTTAATTGTGAGCTGTAAATCGCCAAGTTCCTTTTTAGTTTGGTGTTAACAATATTAGCTCTCTGCAAAGAGCACCCTGAAATGATTAGCTAGAGAGCATCCTGTTATAAGGCCAGACTATGGATTCTCTTTTTTGGACCATCTTCCAGAAGCAGCCAATAACGTAGACACTTTACTCTTATTATATTGAGGGAAAGAAAGCTGAAAGTCTGCCACATTCTTGGAAAGAATCAAACAGTTCATTCCTTATCATTGAAATCATGTTTGCATTAATGCTGTTTAAACAGTGCTGCCTTTAGGTTTTTAGTCCATAGTACCAAGCATGGTCTTTCTTTTCTTGCACTTAGCAACAACGCTGACACGAGATTTTTCTTTCTTTTCTCATTCTGTTGTAATACATTTTTTATGTCAGCAATGAAGAAGTATGGAGTCAACATTTAACTGTGAAAGTTTTGAAATTAATACAGAAATGTTCAACGTGTGCCACAAAAGGGTTTTGTGGTGTCCATCTGACAAGAGATAAAATGGAGATTTTTGGCCATTCATGTTATCAAAACAGGACAAATGTTTTTGTCCAGTTACTCAGGAAAGAGGCCAAGAGGTGCTGAAAAATTCTGGAAGAATCACAGAGGGAAGACAGAATTAGACCATGGATTAAAATTATATATATATATATATATATATATATATATAAAATTTGGGAGATGATTTGAATTCTTGATAGTATGTCATAGTAATATTATGCTTAATTTGCATTTATGGAATTTTCAATATTTACACTTGAATATTAATGTGTAATATAAGCACAGAAATTAATTCCAGGAGGCTTTACACTTTATTTTTATGATATTTTATTTTTCCTGAAGACATAAATTTGCTTCTTTGCATCAAGCAATATTGTCATCAACATCCTGGTAGCAGCATTTTTTGTGGTTTGAAATCTCATCTAGTCTAATTGGCAGCTGTTTTAGCTTGGCTATTCATTATACACCCTGGAGTTTCTGTTTCTTTATCTAGGAAGTAAGTCAATAACATGGTTTTTATGGTATTTTTAAATAACATATGAGAAGACAAAATGTCTAGTGTCTTTCCATTAATGTCCCATAAATGTTGCTTCCTTCTCAATTAAAAAGCAAATATTTATTCAAGGTATAACACAAAAACTAATGGGAAATTAAAAATATCAAGTACATTTGGTTGAATTAGCTGTGCCAATAACCTTTGTTTCTCAACTACTAATCATTAGCATCCTTTTGGAACATACAAAATACACTAGATCTCTCTAAATATATTTCCCATATAGCAGCTGATAAAAATGAATTCATAGTACGTTGTGAGTAACTTTATACTTCTTATCTTGATTCTTTTGTATTCCTATTGCCTACAATTTCAGATTTTCTAAACATTTTATCTGAATAGTGTTGTAGCCATGTTATTTGTAATTACTTTTTGTACCCCTATTATTAATATTACAAAGATAAATGATGATGTTAAAATTCTCTATACAAATATCTTCAAAAGTTTTTCAGATATATTCATGTCCCATTGAATATGTCTGAATTGCTTTTTTCATTTCAGTATTTGGCTTCAAAATTTATAACCATCATTTCTAGTTATTCCTATACATGTACCTTACACTTCAGCCAAATTAAACTCTTTCTCTTCTCTAGACATGTCTTAAATGCCTTTGCATTCTTTTCCTCAAATCAAACTTTGTGTATGGAATAACATTACCACCTGAAACAACCTCCCGCCTTTCATTTATTTGACATAATTGAATGCGTCTCTCATAATCCAGGTCAAATGTAATGTTCTATTCAAATATATCCCTCGTGATGCTGAGAAAGTAATTCATTTTGTTCTCTGAATTCCACCTCTGTGTGTGTGTGTGTGTGTGTGTGTGTGTGTGTGTGTATCGTATGTAAATGTGATAAAAATATGGAAATTTCCCTAAGATGACAGATAGATAGATAGATAGATAGATAGATAGATAGATAGATAGATTCATTACCATATTCCTGGTTTTTAGTCTACCTCCACATATACCTTTGGAGCTTTATTTACAATAGCGTTTTTGATGCTGAGAATACCTAGTATAATGAAATTTAATGAATCCCTTAATCTTCTGGATTAGATCACTATGTCACAACGAATATTTTTAAATGAAAGGGAATTGAGAAGTAGAAGGAAGAAGTAATCTGGTAAAATAGATGTTCTGTCAGTAACTTGAGATGGTGCTAGGGTGGGGATTGTAAGTTAGCAGGTACTGAGCAAAAACAGGGGCACAATGAGTGGAAGTGTGTGTACATACGAGAGATACTATTTCATGTTCTTGGCTAATGATAACTCTGTTCCTATAGAAAATGATGACATAAAGGCTACTGGGTCACGGAAGAAAAAAGAACACTGTTTTCAAATGCAAAGACTTGACCTCTAATCTCCATAAATGTTCCAAACTGTGTCTTAATAGCCCATCTTTGCTTACACAATTGTGACACTGATCCTCTCAGAAACGTTCAGATTCCTCTCACGACCTCTTTAATCAATTGCAATTCAGTGTAGTTCAAGATCTATGATCTGGCACCTTTCAAAGTTGTCTTTGCCTATTCTGATGTAGATATTGAAAACTCTAGCCAAACTAGGCTGCTCCAGTATTTCACACATGACCTAGTTTTCCAGTGTCACAGTTTCTCATATTTGATCTGACCGGAATACACTTCCATCTAACCTGTCTTCATTCCCCACAACCTCCATATCTATTTATGCAGTGAAATCCTATGCATGCTTCAAAGCATAATTAAAATATCTGTTTTTCCTGGAGGACTTCCGAGATTCCTAGCAGCATGTCACAAATAAGTATAATTTCTTCTTTATGTACTCAAAATACTTTAATTAATTTGTAAAAATCAAAGTATTCTGTTATAATGTGTGCCTACTTTTTAATATTCTTTATTGGCCTATAAATACCTAAACAAAGAGTACATATTTTTAAAAATTGCATATTTAATGAGTCAAAAAGTATTGTTAGGAATTCATACATAAATGATGGGAGCTGTTTTCACAAAGTCAGAACAAAATTAAGAAAGTAAACATTAAGAAAGTAAGAAATTAAGAAAGTAATAGTAAGAAAGTAAAATCTTTTATTTTTACTTGAAATAGTAGAAAATGTCATTCAATTGTGAAATTAATATGGAATATGTTAAACTGGAATTTACAATAAAACATCAATTAGTGAGTTTCACATAGATAGCAAAGGTTGTCAGGCACAGCGGCTTATGCTTGTAATCTCGGCATGTTGGGAAGTTGGAGCATAGGATCACTTGAGTCCAGGTATTTGAGGCCAGTCTGGAAAACACAAGGAGACCCCATCTCTATAAGAATATTAAAAATTAGCTGGGTATGGTGGTTCACACCGGTAGCTCCTGCTACTCAGGCGGCTGAAGTAGGAGGATCGCTTGCACTAGAAGCTTGACACTATGAGCTGTGATTTTGCCACTGCACTGCAGCCAGCGTGGCAGAGCAAGACCCTGTCTTTGAGAGAGAGAGAGAGAAAGAAAGTTGACAACTATCAGGAAAACAACCAGCAGGAAAAAAAGAAAGATCATAATCTAACAATTTTATAATAAAACAAATATCAATTCCTTTTGCATCAAAATCCATCAAATCTCTCGGGAGTTCTGATGTCTAATTAATGCTGGTTCCCCCCAAAAATATCTTCAGTGAGAGTAGGGGATTAAAACTTTTGATGGTTGTGTATCTTGAATTATCTACCAAAAGGCCATCACTAGATTTCCTGCTCATTAAAACCTTAATTCTCTCAACCCTGGGCTGTCAGTGATTTCTTTATCAAGATCAGACTTGGCTACTTTATTCATTAATTTGAATGCATTCATTTGACACCCAAAAAGTACATTCATTTGAAACAAAAAATTATCACTCTTTTCTTGACTCCCAAAGCAGTCTAGGCTGTCTCTAAGATTGTATTAAAAGACAAAATTAAATTTCACGCAGAAATTAGAAAGAAACATGTAATAACATATGGAACCCAGAAAAATAACAATAGTCATTTTAGGTAATGTCTCTTAAAAAATTCTAATTTGTTCAAATAGGTCATATTTTAAATTTATTATTCCATATACAAGCTTAATCCACTTTTAATTATTATTTTGTATTTGAGATGCTTTCTTATCAGCCCATCTTGTGTATAATATGTGATTTGGTATAATAATCTCATTAAATAATGAAATCCTCAACCAGAATCTCTAGCCTTTAATAGAAATTACTGTAGCACACACAATGATTTTATAAAATAAAGGTGGTAATGAGAACGGGACAATTAAACATCATCAGGAAAATGTCAAGTTGATTTTCTTTCCAACGAATTCAATCCATGACATAAAAATTTCTATGTTTTAAACTAAATTGATTTAACCTTTAACTTCAACATATAAAGAATAATGTTCCAAATGTATTATTTGAAATGCGTAATCACACATAAACCTGGAATGCATTCAGTGTGATGCTATGTTAAATAGAGAAACAAGAAAAAGTGAAATGTATGACCTTGTTTTAACTAATCACTCATTGTACTTATTGGGAGAGATTTCAGTCCTCCCACCTCTTAACTTTTATACAATGGCTAAGGAAACAAGAGTAACACAGCCCTTTCTATGGAATGTACAACAACAAAATTCTGTCAGTATTCACTCTGCCAAAGTGCTATAATTAGAATTTGCTGGGAGTGAAATTACAGTGATAAATAATTATATTTTCTCTACTAATAGCACGTGTGGGAATACAATAGAGATAAACACAATGAGAGAGAGAGAGAGATGGAGTATTCTTTCTGTCTAACATCTATGATAAAAACTGCACCAGAGACAGGCAATAAACTTAGTATGCAAGTAGTAACTCTCTCCGGTGAACCCAGAGCTCCCCAGTTTGTCAGCGTCGAGAAAGAAAGAGTCCCAGGCATTCTAAGGAAATCAATGACAGCGCCATGTTAAATGCTCCTTCATGTGTTATTATAGGTCAATCTAAGAATCCCTTTATCTTCATTTCCCGTCACTTTGCTATTTTCTCTATGAATTTTAATTTTTCCTTATTAGTATATCAAGATTAAACAAACATCAGAATTGCCAGCTAAATGCAGGTGGAAATATGAAAAACAACATGACCTACAAATAGTACTGGGGATGTGTTATATAGAATGTGCTTTTCCACAGAAAAGACTGAGTTGTAGTTGTAGAAAAATACTTATTTCACCCAAATTATCTGGAAGAACTCTATTATGGAAATTGAAGCTGTTTTGTTTGCTTTGTTTTTTGTTGTTGTTGTTGTTGTTGTTGCTGTTTTTGATGTGTTTGTTTTGTTTTAAAAGGGGTGTGATACTTGCTCACAGAGGAACACTCTCAATGCAGAAATGCCTCTAGGTCACAGCTGGATTGTCCAGTGCTCCAGCTCTTCCTTACTCTGTTCCTTCATGTAATTATTCCCCAGAAAGCCTGTCAATCGTACACCTCCAGCCAGCTCAAACTTGTCCAGGCATGTTGGTAAAGCTGGAGCCTTGAGCTCAAGGTGGATCCAACTTCTTGAAGAATCAGAAGCTATAATGAGCAAAATACAACTAAGAGACCAGCTATATGGTTTCAGGGACATGAGTTACCCTTTAAATCTCTAGGCTGGTTGAGAAATGTTCTCATTCAGATGTGAGCACCAGTCTTATACGGAATGGTCTATTAAGTAAAGACAATCTGTGCATATTAATGAGGTAAAACCCAGATAGGCTTGTAACACAGTTCCCATTTGTTCTGAAGGAAGAGAGAGAGAGAGAGAGTGTGTGTGTGTGTGTTACGTTGGGGTACAAAGAAAACCAGAGAATGGAATAATATAATATAGCTTGTATTACTGGAAATTCTGTATGAAACTAAAAGCAGAATGTTTTGTGGCCTACCTGATATACAGAGGGAAACATGCCCTGTATTTTCTCCAAGTTGATTGGTCTCTGGATGGCATCGTGGTAGCAGTTAAAGCTCCTTTCCATGAGCTGCACACTTGAAGCACAGTAGAGTCTTGTGTTTTCTGAGACCCATTTCCTCCAACGCTTTATTGTGTAGAATCATTCTGCTTTTTCCACAAGACCTTCTTTTTTCCTACACTTTTGTTTAACATGAGCAACAATTACGATTTTAAAAAAGCAAATATTACTACTTGTAAACTATTATCAACCTAATTGGCATTTCTACAGTTATCTAGAACTTTAGGCAAATAGCCTCTGGATATTAGAATAAGTGGGGGGTTTATGATTTCTCATCCATAATCTGGCCCCCAGGTGAGATTTTATAATGAAACCAAGTGTTAAACTATGTTTTCCAGGATCTATGCTATGGTCTGAATGTTTGTGTTCCCTCCCCCAGCTTCATATGCTTAAATCTTAATCCCCAAGGTGATGATATTAGGAGGTGGGGTCTTTTGGAGTTGGTTTGTTCTTGAGTGCTTTGCTCTTATTAAGGAAATAAGTATCCTTATAGAAGAGGCCCAAGAGAAAGCTCTTTCCATTCCACCACATAAGATGACAGCGAGAAAGCACCTTCTATAAACCAGAAAGCGGGTCATCACCAGAGACAGAATAAGTGGAGAACTTGATCTTAGAATTCCCCACCATAAGACTGAAAGTAAATTTCTATTTATATGCTACCCAGTTTATGGTATTTTGTAATAGCAGTTCAAATGGACTAAGGCAATCTATCAACTCTCAGATACATAAAGTGATTCAGCTTCTTCTTTGGTATGAAGAAAGCTCCTCTCTTGGTTCCCCCATCATACAGAGATAGAAGACTCTCAATTCTGAGGGCCTGGGGTGACCAGAATTGTGGTTGGTTTAGGTGAAATAATCTGCCAAGAATCAAAGCTTTGCAGGAATAAGTGGGCTCTAGCACTTGATTCCCGCATGAAAAATGAGGCCTGTGCCACCTCTCTAAACACCTGTCTTGAACACCATCATTTCACCAGTGAACAATTACTTCTAACATTGCTTGAAGGCAGAGAAACTTAATTGATATACTTATGACAAGGACAGGAGACAGGAAAATTCTGTCCAGAAAAGAGACAGTCTGGTGAGGGCCCCACCCTCAAACATGGAACCATGGCCCAAAGTGAGAGCATGAAATGCTGTTTTTCTGCTGGAATGTTGCCTTTTCCAAAAGCACTCATGACCCAACTGTCCCCCATCCTGTACTCTTAAAACGCTAAAATCCCAGTGAAACTGGCAGAGAGAGACGAGAGGAGGAGAAGCCGCTGGATGTCAGATACTATGGTTTGATGTTGGAGAAATGCAACTTGACTTCAGAGGGACTGCTTGATGGCATGACTTTGGAGAGGAGTCCAGCTGTCCCCAGCTGGACTCTGGGGGAAGATCACCTTCCCACTCCATCCCCTTCCTAGCTTCCCTTCCAGCTTAGAGCCACTTTCATCAGTAATAAAATCCTCTGCATTCACCACCCTTCAATTCGTTTGTGTGACCTGATTTTTTCTGAACGCTGAACAAGAGCTCAGGTGCCATGGGTGCAGATGCTAAAGGCTGTCACAGTGACCATCTGCCCTCTCTGCCAAAGAGCAACCACCTCATGCAAAAAGGCAGAGGGCCCATTGAGCTGTTTACCACTTAAGCCTTTGTGGATGGCAAAGCTAAAAAAGCACTGCAACACATGCCCTCTGGGGCTTTGTAGGGGTTCATGGGCACTCCCTGTTAGATACTGCAGGAGGCTCACATGGAGTTTTGCTCCTGCCAACACTTAAAGGCATTCACCCCAGCTCCTGCACCCACTCATCTGTGCTCCCCCTCCTGCAAGGGGTGGAACACAGCAGGACCCTACAAGAAGAGTCTGCCCCTGCCAGCATGGAAATGGACAGCTAGTTCTAGCACCTGTGCATTCCAGTACCCACCTGCAAAAAGGTCAGGAAAAATTTCCTGCTTCACTTGGACCTTATGAAAATTCTATTATAATTCTTTAATTTTCTCAGTTATGTAAGGATGTCATCAGTTGAGAGTGGAGATGGAGAAGGGCTAAAGTTGGAGAAAAGAGGAAGGGTGTGAAATCAACGTATAAAATAGTGGGACCATGGATGGATTAGGGAATAAAGTTTTATTTATTTGCAGTATTAGGTGCCCATTAGTAGTTACTAGTTGTGATTTTAAGATTGTTCACTATGGTGGTGAATTTTTCTCCAGACACATCCAACTGCATGAATGCAGATGTGGAATAGGCAAAGAAGTGTGTTTAAGTGGAATTAGAATCACATTCCACAACAAATGCGGAGGTATTTTCAAAGAATATACAACATAAAGTATATAACACTGTGATCCAAACTGCATGTTTGCAGTTTATTCTTACCTTCACTGTTACATATTTAAGTTGATAGTCTCAGAGATCCCAACTGGAACACGCTATCCTCTTACCAACCTGTGTAAAATAATCATTTCTATTTATTCTATCTCTCTCTCAGCCCCACCCCCACTACCAACACCAAAGCACTCATCAAAATTATAATTAATATATTTATGTATCCTTTATCACTCTATATTTTTGAAATTATCTGTATCAAACATACATGATTTTTTGTTCACCATTCTATTCTCAGCATCTAGCACAAAGTCTGGAGTACAGCAGATATTCGATACATATTTATAGAATGACTACATGAATGAAGAAATGAATATGAGCAAATAAGTACCTGAAGGAAGATAAAGATCTGGCTATGGTTTGAATATCTTACAAATTTTCTGGTTGTGATGAATTAGATAGAGATAGGTGGTTTATCACCATCCCTTGTGATTTCGTAATACTTAGCCTGTTGCCTTGGTGAATAGTCAGGACCAGAACCAGTCCAATCTAGTCTGTGACCCTTCTTTCCCAAACATTATTGGAATACTATACAACCAGTAAATCATTCATTTGAAATGAAGTCGTTATCTAAATTATAAAAAAAATCATGGACTAAAAACTCTTCAGGAACACTAAGATGGGAATTTATTTTCATTTGGGTTGAGAATTCTGGTTTAATATAAGCTGACTTTACAGCTCTTTTCTGTTTTGGTCCCACCCACAGTAGGTTTGGCAGCTTTCTAAGCTATTATATTTGGCAGGGCTCCAAATACAACATCTGAGTTAAAGCTGCAGGCAACTCCTCCCAATTGGCTGCTTCACATGATGGGCAAGAGTCAGGATCTTTGGAAACTTCTTTTTATAAATTCATACATGCACAGACTTACTTATTTTTATTTACTACTCTCATTTCTTAGCCCATGTTTTCTTTGACTCTATTTATTTTTCTTGTCTTTGTGTTAACCTACACTGCCTGGCAGGTCTTTTACAGGTCACATACTCTTATTGTATGCTTTCTGCTTACTTACATCACAAGACCATAGCCACAATATTCTTCAAATATTCTTCATTTAGACCTGGTGTTCTTATAACATTAACACAAACGAAAGCCAAATTTTCAAAAATAAGAGACATATTTTAAAGTATACAAATGACACACAAAAATAATTTGGAAAAAACTTACTCGTTTAAAAAATAGGAAATTATGTCTCTTTTTCTTCTTTTATTCCTGTCAAATGTATTTTCCAAAAAGCTTTGGAGAAATTTTCTGCTTTACTAAGCAAAAATAACAATCGAAATTTTATTAACAAAAGTCTTGTGATACTCAGGACCATTACTATTAGCATTGTTACTGCATTAAGAATATAGACCCTTTAAGACATAGGACTTGGCAATAGATCGTGTTAGATTCATCAGAATTGTTTCATTTGAAAACAAAATATTATGTGAGCTTTCTTGCTTTCTTTCTAATTTCTACTTTCTTCCAGGGGCTATACCAAAACTTCTTTCTCAACAGTGTAGTCGATAAAGGCCTACTTATTACTCTGTTTCTGCAATAAGTGAATCCTGAAATACACTTTGGCTCACTTATCCATCATGATTCAAGCAAGTGAAATTTTAAAACCAAACTATCAGATAATTGCCCCAAATCTCTTTTTTTTTAGTGTGTGGACACAGTCTATAAAATATTTTGGAAGTGATTATTTGTTTCATATTAAAGCAGTTGATTCCCAGGATAAATTCAATCAAAGTGATATGTCATCACCATTGATTCATTGTAAGTAACAATCCTGGGAGTTTGGCATCACATACTCAACTTTAAAATTTTGCAGAACTTATAATTTCTACTTTCAGTAGTTTATTCATTGAAATACAGAGGAATGAGAGACTTTTCAGAATCAGATGGTTGATTCAGCAACAGTAATGGCTTAAGCAAAGACCTTTACGGAGATTAATATCAGACAGGGAGAAAGATGTATCTGACCCACATCTTGATGAGAACTTCTTAAAGATATGTCCTTAGTAATTATTAGGAATGTGTGAGGGTAACTGTTTTGTTTTGTAACTCTCAAATTTTAACAGTAATTATATTCAGAAAAAAATGCAAATGAATTTCGCCAAACACTTCTCTCTCTTAAATTTTAATCCCAGGGAAATTCTAATGGATTGCACTGCATATGATTCTGATTTATTTTTATTTATTCAATCATTACATCATACAGAGGCTATAATGAAGCACTAGATTGTACTTTTCTTAATCTTTTTAACACAATTTCTATAGGAAGCAAAGCCTTAAACTCCTTGCAGGATTCAAACTGCCTGCAAACTGCATGATCTATAGATTGAAGAGTCTTACAATTTTCCAGATCATGGTAAGCAGGACACAACAAATGAGGATGCTTTTTATTGTTAAATTATCATTCTGACTCTGAAAAAGGAAGGAGAGATAATGACTCCCTATATAATCTTCATAGCTTTAGGGAGCAAGGGAACAAATTCAAACTTAAAAGCACCACAGAAACAGGATTATAGGAAGATGGTGGAGTAGGAATCATCAGATACCACACACACATAACAATTATTCTAGCAGAATCTGTTTGGTGTAACTATTTTGAAACTATAAACTCCACTGAAGGCTTATGATTTACAGGGGAAGTCCTGGTTAACAAATTACAGATAAATATCAGTCAATTTCAGCTCTTATGTTGACAGCAGCTGCCCATCCCTAAACCCTGACCTCCTGGAAGGCAGCCATGCTTTTGTTCCTAGAGCAGCTTGCATGTAGCACGCAAAAACAAGAGTAGGCAATAAGGACCTGTTCCCAAATATTGGGGAACTGTGTTCTGATAACTGCTGTGTTTGATTATAGAGGTACAGACACAGAGGCAGATAGCTGTCGTTTTGCACCCACCATTGTTGTAAGTGCCCCAAATCTCTAGTTCAAGTGGTTTCAAAGGGATATAAAGGGCTAGTGATTCTTAACCCTCTTTATTCTTATCTTGTCCTTGTTTTAGGGGATAGACATTAAATACCATAACATTAAAAACAATCACATACACAGGAAAAATTGGCAAATCACTATGCATGCCCATGGAAGTGTGCAGGATCAGAAAAAACGTAAAAAGATCTTAAGATTATACCTTAGGCTGATCTTCAGCACAAAAACAGCTGATGTCAATTTAAAAAGAAAAAATAAACAACATCAAATGCTGAGAAAGGGTAAAAATCTGATTTCCTGGAATTTACTCATTATTATATTCAAATATCCAGTTTTCAACAACAAAAAAATCACAACGTATATTAAAAAAAAAAAACAGAAAAATATGACATAACCAAAGGAAAATAAAACCAAGAGACTGTCCCTGAAGAAAATTTAAAAAGTTTAAAACAAGTTTCTTAAAAATTGTTAACAGAACTAAAGAAAGATATGGAGAAAGTGATGAAAGTGATGTATGAACAAAATGGAAAATAAAAAGAAAAGTCAATATAAAACAAAAAATATTCAGAAGTTTAAAAGTACAGTAGCTGAAATTTAAAAAAAATTCATACATGGATACAAAGGCAGATTTAAACAGACAGAATGAAGAATTGGTGAACTTGAAGATTAAACAGACAGAAGGAAGATTTGGTGAATTTGAAGATAGGATAATTGAGTCTCAGGAAGAGAAAGAAGAAAGATTGAAGAATAGTGGAAAGAGCCTAAGAGACTCATGAGACATCATCAAGCAAACCAACATATGAACAGCAGCAGTCCCAGAAGGAGAAAGGAAAGAAAGGGCCAGAGACAATATTTGAAGAAATAAAGGCTGAGAAGTTCCAAATTTGATAAAAGACTTAAATATAAACATCAAAGAATCTCAATAAACTCAAAGTGAAATGAAGTCAAAGACGCCTACATTGAAACACATTACAATCAAAATGTCAAAAGCTAAAAATAAGAATCTTGAAAGTAACAGGAGATGAGTGTTCTCACATATAACGAATTCATAATAAGATTACCAGTACACATAAGAAACTTTGGGAGACCAGAGGGCAGTGGGTTGATATACTGTCATACCTAAGATATTGTGGGTCGATTTGTATACCACCATGATAAAATCAATATTTCAATAGAGCAAGTCACATGATTTTTTTTATTTTCCAGAATATATATTTACATTAATATAACCTATCAAGTGTGCAATAATATATCTCTAATAAAAACTATATCCTTAACTAAAAAAATACCTTGTTGCTAAAAATGCTAATAATCATCAGATCTTAAAGAAAGATTTAATATTTCTTGTTGGTGGAGGATAATGACTTCTTATTGATAACTGATGACTAGAGTCATGGTTGCTGAAGGCTGAGGTGGCTGTGGTAATTTCTTAAAATTTATATTTTCTGTGAAATAAATAAATCACATTTATTAAATTTAAATAAATTTTGCCACATCAATTAAAGTTCCCTTTCACAAAATATTTCTTCATAGCAGGAAACACTATTTGCATTCTGCCTTGAGTAAAATTTATTTCAGAATAAGAGTCAATCCTCTCAAACCTTGTTATTTCATCAATTATGTTTATGTGATTATTTTAAATCCTTGGTTGTCATTTTGATAACGTTCTGAATATCTTCAGCAGGAGTAAATTTTATCTCAACAAACCAATTTCTTTCCTCATCCGTAAGAAGCAACTATTCATTCCTTAAAGTTTTATCACAAAATTGTGGCAAATCAGTCACATCTCCAGGCTCCATTTTTAATTCCAGTTCTCTTGCTATTTCCATAGGCACAGTTGCTTCCTCCAGTGAGGTCTTGAACCCCTAAAAGTAAACAAGAGAGTTACAATTAACTTCTTCTACACTCCTGCTAATGTTGATATCTTATATTTTTAATTTTTAATTTTTGTACATGCATAGCAGGTGTATATATTTATGGGTTACATGAGATATTTTGATACAGGCATGCAATGTATAAAACTCGCAACAAGGTAAATGGGGTATCCGTCATCTCAAGCATTTATCTTTTGTGCTTCAGAAATCCAATTATACTGTAAGTTATTTAAAATGTACAATTAAATTACGTTGACTATAGTTACCCTGTTGTGCTAGCAAATGCTAGATCTTATTCATTCTTACTATTTTGTATACATATTAACTATCCCCATTTTCCCCACCAACATACTACTACCCTTCCTAGCACCTGATAAACATTCTTCTACTCTCTATCTCCATGAATTCAATTATTTTAATTTTTAGCTCCCAAGATAAGTGAAAACATGCAAAGTCTGTCTTTCTATGCCTGGCTTATTTCACTTAGCCTAATGACCTCCAGTTACATCTATGTTTTGTAAATAACAGGATCTCATTTTTTTGTAGCTGACTAGTGCCATATTGCATATATGTACCATAATTTCTTTTTTTTTCTTTTTTAAATAATTCGTTATACTTTTTTTATTTTTATTTTTATTGTACTTTAGGTTCTGGGGTACGTGTGCAGATCATGCAGGATTGTTGCATAGGTACATACATCGCAATGTGGTTTGCTGCCTTCCTCCCCCCAACACCTATATCTGGTATTACTCCCCACATTATCCCTCCCCGCCCTCCCCATTCCCTGCTGTCCCTCCCCACCAACTGACTGCAGTGTGTGTTGCTCCCCTCCCTGTGTCCACGTGTTCTAATTGTTCAACACCCACCTATGAGTGATACCATGCGGTGTTTGACTTTCTTTTCTTGTGTCAGTTTGCTGAGAATGATGGTTTCCAGATTCTTCCACGTCCCTATGAAGGACACAAACTCATTGATTTTTATGGCTACATAGGATTCCATGGTGTATATGTGCCACATTTTCTTTATCCAGTCTATTATTGATGGGCATTTGGGTTGGTTCCAGGTCTTTGCTATTATAAACAGTGCCACAATGAACATATGTGTACATGTGTCTTTGTAACAAAACAAATTATAATTCTTCGGGTAAATACCCAGTAATGAGATTGTTGAGTCAAATGGTATTTCTATTCCTAGGTCCTTGAGGAATCACCACACTATCTTCCACATGGTTGCACTAATTTGCACTCCTACCAACAGTGTGAAAGTGTTTCCATTTCTCCACATCCTCTCCAGCATCTGTTGTCTCCAGATTTTTTTAATGATTGCCGTTCTAACTGGTGTGAAATGGCATCTCAATGTGGTTTCGATTTGCATTTCTCTAATGACCAGTGATGATGAGCATTTTTTCATGTTTGTTGGCCTCATAGTTGTCTTCTGTTGTAAAATGTCTGTTCATATCCTTCACCCACTTTTGAATGGGCTTGTTTGTTTTTTTCTTGTAAAACTGTTTTAGTTCTTTGTAGATTCTGGATATTAGCCATTTGTCAGATGGGTAGATTGCAATTCTGTTTCCTTTGCTGTACAGAATCTCTGGAGTTTAATTAGATCCCATTTGTCTATTTTGGCTTTTGTTGCCATTGACTTTGGTGTTTTAGCCATGAAGTCCTTGCCTATGCCTATGTCCTGGATGGTTTTGCCTAGGTTTTCTTCTATGGTTTTTATGGCGTTAGGTCTTATGTTTAGATCTTTAATGCATCTGGAGTTAATTTCGGTGTAAGGTGTCAGGAAGGGGTCCAGTTTCTGCTTTCTGCACATGGCTAACCAGTTTTCCCAACACCATTTGTTAAACAGGGAATCCATTCCCCATTGCTTGTTTTTGTCTGGTTTGTCAAAGATCAGATGATGGTAGATGTGTGGTGTTGCCTCCGAGGCCTCTGTTCTGTTCTATTGGTCTATGTCTCTGTTTTGGTACCAGAACCATGCTGTTTTGATTACTGCAGCCTTGTAGTATAGTTTGAAGTCAGGCAGCATAATGCCTCCAGCTTTGTTCTTTTCGCATAGGATTGTTTGGCTATGCAGGCTCTCTTTTGGTTCCATATGAAGTTTGAAGTGTTTTTTTCCAGTCCCGTGAGGGTCAGTGGAAGCTTGATGGGGATAGCATTGAATCTACAAATTACTTTGGGCAGTATGGCCATTTTCACGATGTTGATTCTTATTAACTATGCACATGGAATGTTTTTCTATCTGTTTGTGTTCCTCTCTTATTTCATTGAGCAGTAGTTTGTAGTTCTCCTTGAAGAGGTCCTTTACATCCATTGTTAGTTGTATTCCTAGGTATTTAAATCTCTTTGCAGCAATTGTGAATAGGAGTTCACTTTTGATTTGGTTCCCTGTTTGTCTGTTATTGGTGTATGGAAATATTTGTGGTTTCTGCACATTGATTTTGTATCCTGAGACTTTGCTCAAATTGCTTATCAGCTTCAGGAGATTTTGGGCTGAGATGGTGGGGTCTTCTAAATATATAATCATGTCATTTGCAAATAGAGACAATTTGGCTTCCTCTCTTCCTAATTGAATACCCTTTATTTCTTTTTCTTGCCTGATTGTTCTGGCTAGAACTTCCAATACTATATTGAATAGGAGTGGTGAGAGAGGGCAAACTTGTCTTGTGCCTGATTTCAAAGGGAATGCTTCCAATTTTTTGACCTTTCAGTATGATATTGGCTGTGAGGTTTGTTATAAGTAGTTTTATTTTGTGATATGTTCCATCGATACCTAGTTTATTGAGGGTTTTTAGCATAACAGGCTGTTGAATTTTCTCAAAGGCCTTCTCTGCATCTATTCAGACAATTATGTGGTTTTTGTCTTTGGTTCTGCTTATGTGATGGGTTATGTTTATAGACTTGTGTATGTTGAACCAGCCTTGCATCCCCCAGATGAAGCCTACTTGATCATGATTCATAGCTTTTTGATGCTATTGCATTCTGTTTGCCAGTATTTTATTGATGATTTTTGCATTGATGTTCATGGATATTGGCCTGAAATTTTCTTTTTTAGTTGCGTCTCTGCCCAGTTTTGGTATTAGGATGATGTTGGTCTCATAAAATGAGTTGGGGAGGATTCCCTCTTTTTCTATTGTTTGGAATAGTTTCAGAAGGTATGGTACCAGCTCCTCTTTGTACATCTGGTAGAATTCGGCTGTAAACCTGTCTGGACCTGGGCTTTTTTTAGTTGATAGGCTCTTAATTGCTGTCTTAACTTCAGCCCTTGTTATTGGTCTATTCAGGGTTTCAACTTCTTCCTGGTTTAGGCTTGGGAGGGTGCAAGTGTCCAAGAATTTATCCATTTCTTCCAGGCTTACTGGCTTGTGTGCATAGAGTTATTTGTAGTAATCTCTGATGGTAGTTTGTATTTCGTGGAATCTGTGGTGATATCCCCTTTATCGTTTTTTATTGCATCTGTTTGAGCCTTCTCTCTTTTCTTTTTTATTAATCTGGTTTGTGGTCTATTTTTTTATCTTTTCAAAAAACCAACTCCTGGATTTATTAGTTATTTGAAGGATTTTTTGTGTCTCTATCTCCTTCAATACTGCTGTGATCTTAGTTATTTCTTGTCTTCTGCTAGCTTTTGAGTTTTTTGATCTTGCTCCTCCAACTCTTTCAATTTTGATCATAGGGTGTCGATTTAGACCTTTCTTTGCTCCTTATATGGGCATTTATTGCTATGAATTTCCCTTTAGACACTGCTTTAAATGTGCCCCAGAGATTCTGGTATGTTGTGTCTTCATTATCATTGGTTTCAAAGAAAACCTTTATTTCTGCCTTCATTTCGTTGTTTATCCAGTCAATATTGAAGAGCCAGTTGTTCATTTTCCATGAAGTTGTGCGGTTTTGAGTTTGTTTCTTAATCATGAGTTCTAATTTGATTGCACTGTGGTCTGAGAGACCGCTTGTTATGATTTCCGTTCATTTTCATTTGCTGAGGAGTGATATACTTCCAATTACATGGTCAGTTTTAGAGTAAGTGTGATGTGGTACTGAAGAGAATGTATGTTCTGTGGATTTGGGGTTGAGAGTTCTGTAAATGTCTATTAAGTTCACCTGGTCCAGATCTGCATTCAAGTCCTGGATTTCCTTGTTGACTTTCTGTGTCATTGGTCTGTATTGACAGTGGAGTGTTAAAGTCTCCTGCTATTATTGTGTGGGAGTCTAAGTCTCTTTGTATGTCATTAAGGAATTGCTTTATGTATCTGGGTGCTCCTGTATTAGTCTATTTACATTTAATGTTAATATTGTTATGTGTGAATTTGATCCTGCCATTTTATTACTGGTTAGTTGTTTTGTCCTTTGATTGGTGTAATTTCTTCATAGTGTCATTGGTCTTTACCATTTGGTTCTTTTTTGCAGTAGTTGGTACTGGTCTTTCCTTTCTGTGTTTAGTGCTTCCCTCAGGAGCTCTTGTAGGGCAGGTCTGATGGTGACAAAATCTCTCGGCAATTGCTTGTCCATAAAGGATTTTATTTCTCCATCACTTATGAAGCTTAGTTTGGCTGTGAAATTCTGGGTTGAAAGTTCTTTTCTTTAAGGATGTTGAATATTGGCCCCCACTCTCTTCTGTCCTGTAGAGTTTTGCCAAGAGATCCGCTGTGAGTCTGATGTGCTTCCCTTTGTGGGTGACCCAATCTTTCTCTCTGGTCACCCTTATTACTTTTTCCTTCATTTCAACCCTGGTGAATCTGATGATTATGTCCTTTGGGGCTGTTCTTCTAGAGGAGTATCATTGTGGTGTTCTCTATATTTCCTATATTTGAATGTTGGCCTGCCTTGCGAGGTTGGGAAGTTCTCCTAAATAATATCCTGAAGGGTGTTTCCAGTTTGGATTCACTCTCCCTGTCATCTTCTAGTTCACTGATCAAGTATAGATTAGGTATTTCACATAATCCCATATTTCTTGGAGGCTTTGTTCATTTCTTTTCACTCTTTGTTCTGTTTTCTTGCCTTCTCGTTTTGTTTCATTGAGTTGGTTCTCAATCTCTGATCTATTCCGATATTGAAACTTATGTATGCTTCACGAAGTTCTTGTGCTGTGTTTTCAGTTCCATCAAGCCGTTTATGCACTTCTCTAAGCTGGTTATTCTAGTTAGCATTTCATCTAACCTTTTTTCAAGGTTTTAATTTCTTTGCATTTGGTTAGAACATGCTCCTTTAACTCAGAGAAGTTTATTATTAACCACATTCTGAACTGCTTCTGTCAATTCATCAAATTTGTTCTCTCTCCAGCTATGTTCCCTTGCTGGCGAGGAATTGTGATCTCTTGGTAGGGGAGAGGCATTCTGGTTTTTGATGGTTTCATTCTTCTTGCGCTAGTTTTTTCCCATCTCACTGGATTTATATAGTTTTGATCTCAGGTAGCTGCTTGGGGAGGCGGCCTTTCCTTTGTCTGCCTGTAGAGGCGCTGCTGGGCTGCCACAGGTTTAGTGGAGCTACTGGGTCTTTTATTTACTCAGGAAAATTAGCATAGCTCCTGCAATGGCAGCTGCCCCTCCCCCAACTGAGCTGGCTCATTCCTGGTCGCTCTCTAGGTGCTAAACTCTGGCATGAGAGTTTTTTTTTTTTTTTTTTCCCGGCCTGCTGGGCTTTGTGTGGGGACAGGGGGTTAGGGGGAACCCATTCTGCTGTATGGGCTTTTCCCTGTTTTCAATTCCCCTTCCCTCTGGGGGGAGGTTAGATCTATCCAGCTGCTTTTCTGGCTTTTGAGTCAGCCAGTGCTTCTGCCTAGATCTATGCTGACACCCCCGGCTCCTGCCGAAGTTGCTGTTCTGCCTTGTTCAGGCAGCTTCCCCGAGGCTTTTCAGCCTGGTGATGATCTCCTGTTCTGTGGGTTGTAGAGGGCTTGGGTGGAGCACTGTATCCGAACAGAAGTTCCGGAGGGGGAGATCCCCTGGTCCTCCGGTCAGTTTTGGGTACCTCTGGGATGGGGCAATGCCCCACCTTGCCTCAACTTGACCTATTTGGTTTATATCCACTGTCCAACCAGACCCGCAAAATGAACCTGGTACCTCGTTTGGAATTGTGGAGACCCTCAGTTTCTGCACCTCTCTCGCTGGGAGCTGCTTTCGGAGCTGCCTCTTATTTGGCCATCTTAGGATCTTCCCACATTTTCTTTATTCATTCATCTGAAGTTGGACACTTAGGTTGCTTCCATTCTTGGCTATTGTGAATAGTGCTGCAATAAACAGAGGAGTGCAGTTACTCTTCAGGATACTGCTTTTCTTTCTGTTGGACATATACCTAGGAGTGGGCTTGCTGGATTGTATAACTCAAGTTTTAGATTTTTGTGGAACCTCTAACTTGTTCCCCAAAGGGGTTGTACTAATACACATTTCAACCAACAGTGCATGAGGATTCCTTTTCCTCCACATCCTTGCTCACATTAGTTATTGCCTAAATTTTGGTCGAAAGTCATTTTGACTGGGGTGAAATGATATCTGATTTTTAGTTTTGATTTCCATTTCTCTGATGATCTATAATATTGAGGACCTTTTCCTATGCCTGTTTTCCAGGCTACTTAATGTGATCCCATTTGTCTATTTTTGCTTTGGTTGCCTGTGCTTATAGGGTACTTCTCAAGAAATCATTGCCTACTTTAATATCCTGGAGTTTCTCCAATATTTTCTTTCAATAGTTTCATAGTTTCAGATCTTATATTTGGTCTTTAATCCACTTTTGATTTGATTTTTGTATATGATGAGAGATAGGGATCAAGTGCCATTGTTTTGCATATAGATATCTACATGCAAACTGGATATCTATCCAGTTTTCCCATCACCATGTATTAAAGAGACTCTCCTTTCCCCACTGTGTGTTATCGGCACCTTTGTGGAGAATTAGTTCACTGTAGATGTCTCTGGATTCTCTATTATGTTCCATGGATGTGGGTAACTGGTTTTATTTTAGTACCATACCATTTTGTTTACTGTAGCCTTAAAGTAAAATTTAAAGTCAGGTAACATGATTCTTCCAGTTTTGTCCTTTTTGCTTATGTTAGGTTTGGCTATTCTGCACTTTTTGTGGTACAGTATTAATTTGAGGATTTTTTTTTCTATTTCTGTTAAGAATATCATTGTTATTTTGATAGATATTGCATTAAATATGTAGAATTTTGTGTAGTATAGACATTTCAACAATTCTGATTCTTCCAATCCATGGACATAAAATATCTTTCCATTTTGCTGTGTCTTCTTTAATTTCTGGCATCAGTGTTTTTTAGTTTTTATTGTAGAGATCTTTTACTTCTTTGGTTAAGTTTATTCCTAGATGTTGTAGTTGTTATTATTTGAAGTGAGATTACATTCATGATTTCTTTTTCAGATTGTTCACTATTGGCATATAGAAGCGCTAGTGAATTTTGTATGTTGACTTTGTATCTTGCAACTTTCCAGAATTTGTTTATCAGTTCTAATAGTTTCCTGGTGGACACTTTAGGTTGTTTCTATATGCAAGATCATATTATCTGCAACAAGGATAATTTGACTTTTTCCTTTTTTTTTCCCCCATTTATTTATTTTATTGTATTTTAGGTTTTGGGGTACATGTGAAGAACATGCAAAATTGTTGCATAGGAACACACATGGCAGTGTGATTTGCTGCCTTCCTCCCCATCACCTACATCTGGCATTTCTCCCCCTGCTATCCCCCCCAGCTCCCCACCGCCCACCGTCCCTCCCCTATTTCCCCCCAACTGACCCCAGTGTGTAGTGCTCCCCTCCCTTTGTCCATGTGCTCTCATCGTTCAACACCCGCCTATGAGTGAGAACATGCGGTGTTTGATCTTCTGCTCCTCTGTCAGTTTGCTGAGAATGATGGTTTCCAGGTTCATCCATGTCCCCACAAAGGACCCAAACTCATCGTTTTTGATGGCTGCATAATATTCCATGGTGTATATGTGCCACATTTTCCCTATCCAGTCTATCGTCGATGGGCATTTGGGTTGGTTCCAGGTCCTTGCTATTGTAAACAGTGCTGCAATGAACATTCGTGTACACGTGTCCTTATAGTAGAATGATTTGTAATCCTTTGGACTTTTTCCACTTGAATTTGGATCCCTTTACTTTTTTCCCCTCGTCTTATATTTTTTTTGGCTCAAGCTGGGACTTCTAGCATTATGTTGAATAAGAGAATTGAAAGTGGGCATCCTTATTGTGTTCCCAAGCTTAGAAAAAAGGCTTTTCATTTTTCCCCATTCAGCATAATACTAGCTATGAGTCTGTCATATATAGTTTTTATTATATTGAGATATGTTCTTCATACACATAGTTTTTGAGAATTTTTCTCATGAAGAAATGTTGAATTTTACAAATTGTTTTTCCAGCTTCAATTGAAATAATCATATTGTTTTTGCCCTTTATTCCATTGACATGATGTGTCACATTGACAGATTTGCATGTATTGAACCACTCGCATCCCTGGGGTAAACCCCACTTGGTCATGATGAATGATCTTTTTAATGTGTTGCTGAATTCAATTTGCCAGTAATTTCTTGAGAATTTTTGAGTCATTATTTATCAGAGATAATGGCCTATAGTTTAATTTTCTCAATGTGTCTTTGTCTGATTTTGGTATCAGAGTAATACAGGACTTGTAGAATAAGTTTGGAAATATTCCCTCCTCCTCTATTTTTTAGAATAGTTTGAGTTTGAGTAATATTGGTATTAGTTCTTCTTCAAATGCTTGGCAAAATTCAGCAGTGAAGCCAAGGGGTCCTGGGCTTTTCTTTGCTGAGAGAATTTTTATTATTACTTTGATCTTGTTAATTTTTATTGTTCTGTTTATATTTAGAATTTCTTCATGACTCAATGTTAGTAGGTTTTATGTGTTTAGGAATTTATCCATTTCTTCTAGATTTTCCAGTGTATTGTATATACTTGCTAATAGTGGCAACTAACGATCCTCTAAATTTCTGCAGTATCAGATGTAATGTCTCCTTTTTCATTTCTGATTTCATTTATTTGGGTCTTCTCTATTTTTCCTTGGTCTGGCTAAAGGTTTGTCACTGTTTAATTTTTCAAAAAATCAACTTTTTATTTATTGAGTTTTGTACTGCTTTCTTTGTTTTAATTTTATTTCTGTTATGATTTTTATTATTTCTATTTTACTAACTTTGGGTTCAATTTGGTGTTTTTTTCTTTTTCTTTCAGATATGCTGTTAGCTGGTTCATTTGAAATTTTTCTTCTTTTTCATATAGGCATTTATCCCTATAATCTTCTCTGTTAATACTTCTCTTGCTGTGCCTCATAGGTTTTGGAATGTCGTGTTTCCATCATCATTTGTTTCAAGAAATTGTTCAACTTTGTTTTTAAGTTTTTCATTGATTCACTCGTCATTCATGAGCATATTTTACGTGTATAATTTCCAAAATTCCTTTTGTTCCTCTTGTTATTGATTTCTACTTTTACTTCATTGTGATCAGAGAAGATGCTTGATATTATCTCAATTATTTAATGTTTTAAGATTTGCTTGTGATTTAACAACTGGTCTATCCTTGAGAATGACCTGTGTCCTGAGGGGAAAAAAATTATATTCAGCAACCATTGCATGAAATGTTTTGTAAATATCTATTTAATCCATTTGGTCTCTACTGCAGATTAAATACAACGTTTCATTATTGATTTTCTATATGGAAGGTTTGTTCAGTGCTGAAAGTGGATGATGTAGTCTCCAGCTATTATTGTATTGGGATCTATCTCTCTCCTTAATGCCAATAATATTTGCCTTACAAAGCTCAGTGCTTCAGTGTTGGGTTCATATATATTTACAGCTGTTATATTCTCTTGCTAATTTGAGAGCTTTATCATTACATAATCACTTTATTTCTCTTTTTCTTATAGTTTTTGTCTTGAGATCTATTTTGTCTGATATAAGGACAGTTGTTCCTGCTCTTTTATAGTTTCCACTGGTATGGAATATCTTCTTCAATCCCTTTATTTTAAGTCTGTGTATCTTTATAGATGAAGTGTATTTCTTGTAGATAACACATCCTTGGTTCTTACGGTTTTATCCATTTGGCTTCTGTATGTCTTTGAATTGGAGAGTTTGGTCCATTTGTATTCAATGTTACTATTGATGAGTCAGGACTTACTCCTGTTATTTTGTTATTTGTTTTCTGGTTGTTTTGTGATCTCATCTCCTTTCTTTCCTTTCTGTCTTTCTATTAGTGACAGTGATTTTCTAGGGTGGTGTGATTTAATTTCTTGTTTTTAATGTTTTATGTGTCTACTGCATGATTTTGTGGTGTGATATAACCATGATTCTTGCAAATATTATAACCCATTATTTCAAGCTGATAACAGCTTAACACTAGTTGCACAAACAAACAAGCAGAAAGTAAACTTATAAAAACCCTACACCTCAATGTCATCGCCAGCTCTTTTTCACATTTTGTTGTTTTTATTTATAGTTTATTGTATTGTCTGCACCTTAAAAAGTTACTGTAGTTTTTGGTTTTGATTGTTCTTCATAGTCTTTCTACTTGAGTAGTTTACCCTTCACAGTTATATTTTCCTGTGTACTACCTAATGTAGATGACAGGTGGATGGGTGCAGTAAACCACCATGGCACATGTATATGTATGTAACAAACCTGCACCTTCTGCACATGTATCCCAGAACTTAAAATATAATTAAAAAAAAGAGTAAGGAAATTACTCTAGTAATTAAAGATATCTGGAAAAGAAAAGCAATGGACCTGATGGCTTCATTTGTGAATTCTACCAAACCTTTAAAGAAGAACTAAAATCAATCCTTCTCAAATATGTCAAAAAAAAAATTCAAAAGTACGGAACAATTTCTAACCTATTTTATAAGGTCAGCAGGGTCATGATACCAAAATCAAAGATATTACAACCAAAGAAAACTACAGACATGTTCTCTTATGAACATTGATTAAAATGTCCTCAGCAAATGCTATCAAACTAAATGCAGCAGCATATTCAAAGGATTATACATATGACCAAGTGGAATTCATTCTTGAGATGCAACGATGTTTCAATATATGAAAATTAATCAATATAACACACCACATTAGCATAATGAAGGAAATAAAAAATAACACATGACCATCTCCACTGATGCAGAAATCATATTTGACAAAATTCAACACCTTTTTATGGTTAAAAAAAATATTAAACAAACTAGAAATAAAAGGAAAATGCATATACACACACACATACACACACACACAAAGACACACACATACATATATATATATATATATACATATATATATATAGCCATATATAAAAACTCACAGCAGGCATCAAACTAAATGATGAAAGACTTAAGCTTTTCCTTTAGGATTAGGAAAACTGCGAGGATGCCCACATTAACAACTTCTATTTAACATATTGCTTGGAATTCTTGCCAGATTATTTAAAGAAAAGAAATAAAAGTCAGCCAAATTGAAAAGAGAAAGTAAAATTATCCCTGTTTGCAGATGTTATGATCTTATTATAGAAAATCCTGAAAATTTCACTCCCGTCCAAAAAAGTGGTAAAACTAATAAATCTGGAAAAGTGACAGGATATGAAGCCAACACTCAAAAATCAGTCCCATTTCTACATACTAACAATGATCAATCTGAAAAGGAAATTAATAAAAAAAATTTATTTATGATAGCATCTAACAAATAAAATACTTAGTAATTAACAAAGAAAGTAAAAGACTTGTACAATGAAAACAACAAAACTTTGCTGAAAGAAATTTTAAAAGACATAAATAAATAGAACATCTCAACTTCATGGATTGGAAGACTTAATATCTTTAAGATGTCAGTACTATCCACAGTGACCTACAGATTCAGTGCAACAGTTTTAAAGTCCCATTGATATATTTGTAGATACAAAAACAATTCTAAAAGGTTTTATATAGAATTTCAAGAGACCCTGAATAGCCAAAATAATCTTGAAAGAGAGGGACAAAGCTGGATAATTATTCTCTGATTTCAAAACTTACTACAAAGCTACAGTTGTGAAAACAATGTAGTTCTGTCACAAAGGCAGGTATATTGTCCAATGGAATGAAATAAAGAGCCTAAAAATAAAACCATGCATATATGGCCAAATGATTTTTAACAAGAGAGCTAAAATTGTTCAACAGCCAAAAAAAATCTTTTCTACAAGGGATTCTGGGAAAACTAAATATTCACATGCAAAAATGAAATTGGACCCTTATCTCATACTGTATACAAAAATTAAGTAACACGAATCAAAGACCTAAATGTAAGACTCAAAACTGTAAAACTCCAATAGAAAACAAAAGGAAAAAGCTTTATGACATTGGATTTGGCAATGGTTTAAATATGACACCAAAGATACAGGCAACAACAACAAAAATTTACACAAAGCAGACTTCATGAAAACTCAAAATTGTTTGTGCTTTAATAAGCCACCATTAACAAAGTAAAAATGCAACCTACAGAATGAGAAAATATATTACCAAATTATGTGTCTGGTAAGGAATTAATATCTAGACTATATTTCTAAATAAAGTATATTTCTAAAGTTCATGGATAAAAGAAAACAGTAAAAAATGAACAAAGAACTTGAGTAGTAACTTATCCAAAGAAAATATGCAAACTACCATTAGAGACATAAAATGCTCAACATCACCAATCATAATCATTAGGGAAATGCAAATCAAAATTACCTTGAGATACCGCCTCATGTCCATTAAAATGGCTAGGCTCAGAAAAACCAACCAACCAATCAATCAAACAAACAAACAAAACAAACAAACAAACAAAAACAGAAAATAACTATTGTTGGGAGGATGTGGAGAAATCGGAACCATTGTACACTGTTGAGGAGAATTCAAAAGGCACAGCTGCTATGGAAAACTGACAGTTCATTAAAAATTAAATAAAGAATTAACATATGATTCAGCAATTTCTGCTTCTGGGTATATACCCAAAGTACTAAAGGCAAGGTCTTGAAGATACATTTGCACACCCATGTTTACAGCAGCATTATCTACAATAGGCAAAACATGGAAGCAACCCAAGTGGCCATTGACAGATAGATAAATTTTTAAAATATAGTGTGTATATATACGTGTGTGTGTCTATATACATATATATACTCATTTATATGTTTATATTTATATATATGTCCATTATTTATATATATATAACAGAACATTAATTGGCCTTAAAAAGGAAAAAAATTCTGACTTACGTGGCAATATGGATGAACCTTGAAGATATTGTGCTTAGTGAAATAGCCAATTACTCACAAAAAAATACTGTTTAATTTTATTCATATGAGATATTTAGAGTAGCCAAGTTCACAGAGACAGAAGGTAGAATCGGGGTTAGTAGGGGCTCAGGGAGAGAAAAATGAATGTAGTTTAGTGGGTATTGAGTTTCAATTTGTGAAGATGAAAAGAGCTAAGGAGATGGGTTTTGGTGACGGTAACACAATAATGTGAAAGTACTTAATACTACTGGAATCTAGACCTAAAAGCAGTTAAGATGGTAAATTTTATTTTATGCATATTTTGCTACACTGATCAAAATTTGGGGAAAAAAAGAGTACCAGAGTTATACAAGCATCCCTTTTAGTGATACTCATAGATGTGACAAAAATGTTTACATTAATGTAATTTTAATATTTATTTTGGTGTTTCATACACAATTGTGTTACCATTATGTAAATGTAAAAATATGTCCTACCTCCTTTCTTGAGATATGAACAGGATCACTTCCTCCTTTTATTAACTTCTGCTTAAGTGTTGTCTCCTTAGTGAGCTCTTTCCTGACCAACTTATGAAGAATTGTTTTCTCCTATCAGATCACATAGTCTCCTTGATTTTTATTATTTTTAAGTAAAATATTTCATATTAAAACATGTTAATCTGCTCACTTCTTTATTATCTGTCTCCCAACTTTACCATAGCCCATTGAGGGCAGAAACACTGTTCCATGCACCTCTTGTCTCCTGCAGAGAGAACAGGCGTTCAATAAAATTTACCGGACAAATGGAAGAGTCATATAATGCACTAAAATGGCAGGAGGCTATCTCTCCTAGCTGTGAGCATCTCAGAGAAAGGGGCATTTACTTACTACAAGGGATTTTTGTACATAAGACATAATCAATACATATTAATAAGAAAGAGTTCAAGTGAAGGGATATTCTTCCAGAAATGTCTAATATCTTCCAGAGCTGAATTGGCAGGGGTAACAGTTTCAGTGACTGACAAAGTTACAGATGGAACCTTTGCATAAGACAGTGAATGAAATAGAACCAACTGCAAGAAGCTAGCTCATTTGCAGTTCATTGTTTTCATTAAACATACCCATCAATCAACTGAAACCAGCTGCTCAATTTTCAGAAACTACGGGTAACATTTTTTACTGAAAAGGATAATGAACTTATGACAAAAATACCATGTGAGCCTTTAAATCAGATTACTCTGCTAAGCTTTCATTAAACTAACATAGACTTTTTTTTTTTTCATATAACTTTTGAATTTGTCTTGAGTTCTAATAGCCTTCATAGGTCAGAGAAAAATAAATCTTGTTTTAGTGAAGCCTTTATATTCTGCTTCTGATAGATGAATACAGTTGAGATAATCCTGATGGATTTTTTTTTTCAATTTAAAAGTGTAATTTTAATCACAAGAACACATTTGAATTACTACTCACCGATTTGACTGAATTCATGCCTAACTCTAAACCACATGATTTACAGACCTCATAACTCAATCAGGCTTAGTCTTCTCACTGCTCTGTAAGTGTGTGCCAACCAAGTTAGCGTTCTTTTAGCATAGCTTTTCATCACAGCCCAGATTCCTTAGGGATTTAGGATTTCCAAAATGATTTTTTATAACCAATTATAATGCTCAAAACAGCTCAGTTCTCTCTTTGTGTGACATGCAGAATTCTGTAAGTAAGGTTTGATCAGAGCTTTAGCTCTAAGTTTCTCCTGTAGAAGCTGACTTTTCATATTCACAAGCTGTGTGAGTAGAAATTACCGTGTCAGTTCTGTGCCTTGCTCTTTATTTATATGGTATAATAAATGCATCTGGCAAAAGCATTCAGAACTAAAAGAAGCCTATTTCCCTACTGCAGACTTGGATTATTCATATATTAGCCACTTTCTCCTACTTTAGATCAATCTCTGCTATCAGAACACACCCTATTTAGTAGCATTAATTGGACATCTAGATGTGCCTTTTTCTTAAGCTAAATAATTCTGCAGTGTTGATGTTTCCTGATCTAAAACTGGACTCATTATGTTAATTTCAATGGGGAGGCTGCAGAAACCCTGTCTGTCTAAGCTTTATTCTAGGAATGGCTTGGTTTTAGAAGTAAATGACTCTGCTAAAGTAGGTCTGAACTCTTTCGGCAAGACATTTGTCTAAAAGGAAATACGAAGGTAAGCTTTTAATTTGGAATTCTATTTAATCTATTAGTTGAGCACCTGCAAGTGTGACAAAATGAGCTCCAAATTAAATCATGCCTTCCTTGCATTCAAGAGGTCAAATCTGAAAGAAAATATAGATATGGAGGCAATAACCTAAAACAATATACAAAAGACACAGACAAACCTAAACACACATTCTGGAGGATGTCCCATTAAGAATGAGGTAGACTTCAATGCTCATAAAAGCATTTACTTCAATGCTCATATAAGTAAATAAATGGTCCATGCAGAAAGAATTTAGTGAGCAAAGATGTAAATATATAAAAGTGCAGAGAAGATCTGGGGGATAGAAAATGGTTCCATCTGGTCTGTTGGTCAATCATTGATATTCAGAGGTTCTGGGTGGCAAATGAGCCTGGGTAACCATCTGCATTCACTCAAGTGAGTGAGAGATATTACTGATTACATCACTGGCTCTCAAATGTTGGTGTCCTTAAGATTAACTGAAAAGTTTGTCAAACATAAATTTTATGATTGATCCACAGAGTGAAGTAAGAAATATGCATATTCAACAAGCACCTCAGGAAATTTTGATTCAGATCAGTACCATTCAGGTCCAGGGAAGTAGGGTCCCTGCTGCAGGTCCTCACAACAGAGGCTTCTCATGTTTTTGAGTGCCTTTCTCAAAACTTTCTAATCTTCTCTCAAGTGCTTGGAATCAGCTATCCTGGCTGTGTGGCACATACCAGGACCCATATGGGCTTTAGTCCAGTTTCTCTGAGTCCTCTTCAAATCTTTCTCACAGTGATGGGTTCAACATATGTCCTAAGGACCTATGAGGTTTTATTTCATGGATCCAGTATTTCCTCCATAGGATTAGGTTAAGATTGGGCTATGATCATAGAGCTGACACGCTGATTTAGGTGAAACTTGCATTAGACTCCAGACAAGTTTAGCACTCCAGACTACCTACAGCTCTGAAATTCAAGCTCTATACATAACTACAGACCTGAGAATCAGCTTTTGACCTTCTGTTGGCTGTCATCTATTTGTATTATGTCCCTATGCTCTATAGCACCTAAGCGTGGCAGATGCGATTGCAGGCATTCTATAATCTATATAGTCCTCACTACTGGAACCAAAGGAAGTTTTCCATTACCTTCACCAATTTCGTGTCATGAGTCAGGTAGTCCTTCATTGGTAGACGTGTACTGCTCTGTAATGTCAATGGGCCATTCTGATTAATATTTCTTTTTTGACGCTGAGTGATGCAGTCACCTGTTGCTCTTCTAGGTCAGTCTTAAGCCATGTCAGTTGAGGGATGGATATTCCTATGAATTCTATATAATTTGGTTCCACAAATGTTTGTTGAGTCCTTATTGTATTCTAGACGTGGTTCTAGGTGTGAGAACATAATGCTTAATTAAGTCAGGACTCATATGCTCAAGGAGATCAAAGTTTGTGAGATGAACACATAAAATAAGGAGTAAATGTTATTATGGTGAATTACAGAAGAATAGAAAACACAAATCACTAGGGGAACATAGATAAGTGATAGCAAATAGGGGAACATAGTGATAAATAAATAAGGGAAAAATACATACATACATACATACATACATAAAGGAACAGAGTAAGCAACAATTCTGCCTGAACTTGCATTTAAATCAGCCCAGAATATGTTTTTAAGTAAGCACTCATTTATTATTTCAAACAGGAAATATTTTGGTGCATGTCTACCCTGTGCCAGATATTATACTAATCACTGATAACGGAAAAAACTGTCAAAGAATGACATGAATAATACACAATTACACACAGAAACAAGTTGAACATTAAAATAAATGAACATTTCTTAGGCTGTGATCATCCTCAGGGATACATCCCTCCTCTGTTTATAATAAAGCCAAACTTTTTTTTCTTTTTTCAGATTTTTTGAATATGTGAAAGGAAAAAAGATTTGACATATTTACAATTTAAAGAGCAAAGAAACAACAAACAAACAGAACAACACTTATCTCAGGACCTTGCTGGGAAAATATCACTTAGAGCTTTCCTTTGAAGTCATTTTCTCCCTAATTGCAAACTATCCACAGCAAGTTTGTTTAGAGTTGCTCCCTATTAGACTGATGAGTTACTTGTCAAACCTTTAAGAGATGAAAATAATCTGAATGATGAGCAGCTGGATAAGATAACATCCATAAGTATAAGATTCTGTCTATATTTTGTCAACATTCTTAACAGCAAACCTCTTCACTGGACCCTATACAGAGGAATACTTCTGCAAGTTAACCCAGTGAGCTGTTGGTTTGTTATTCCAGGCTCATCTCATCATTAGAAGGAGTTATTCATTATGCTTATTTGCTGAGTTCCTGTAACATAACACATCCTGTTTGTCAATTGAAATAGTGCATTCTGAAAATTACAGCAATTATTATTCTTATTATTGTCAATATTTTATTTGGTACATATGAAGGACCTCCTGAACTTAACATCACATTTATAAAATAATAATTAATATTATCATAGACTTTTGAAGCCATTTATTAATTTACACTGTGTACTTTGCCAAAGAAGATGTTAGTGTTTGAAAACCACTGACTTGACCAATGTGGGTGATTTATTTAGGACAGGGAACAATTGAAAGGATACAAGATGAAAATTTTCATTGCATCAAATTTGGCAACTTTTCTTTGTGTCATCTTCAAAACATTTAACTGATGAACAATCATGTTACAAAACAGTGGACCTTTCATTCCATTTAAACCCTGTGTGGAAACCAAAAATATGAAAGTGAAAACAATTTGTGATGTCATTTCTTCAAGACACTGAAATATGAAGCCAGTTAATGGTAGTCAATATTAAGCCTTTTTGAAATGACAATTACCATTTAAATACACACACACACACACACACACACACACACACGCACACACACACATATATATATATATACATATATATATTTATTCTGATAGTGACTTTAGGTTTTATACACACATACAGATGAATACACATGCACATACACACACACACAAATAGCATAATATGGGGTAAATATGTATATAATTCAAGCTTAATAGAGTGCTATGTTATGTTGCCACTTCATAAAATGATTTATTGGCTCGGGCTTTGGACATATTTAGGCTTTCTCCCTAAAGGATATTTTAGCTGAGATAGCTTCCAGAAGAAAATTGGGTTCCATAGAATTTTGTCTTTGAACTTCAGCTTCAAATTAGCTATTATTCACAAGTATAGAAATCCATGCACAAAAATCTCAATGACCTACACACTATCACCTTCAGATATTTTGCCAAAAAGAGCAAAATGTGGCTTCCTTATTCCAGAACACTTTAAGATATGTATTTTTACCACCTTAAGACATATAAGAATCATGTGGGGGCCTTTGAAATATAGAGAGTTCTAGCCTCTGCAGGATTTTAGTGCGGAAAAAGACTCTAACAATACTCAGCCACATTCTGAGACACATTGCCTACAGAGAGAAGACCTAATGATTAGAATCTAAAATTATAATGTCTCTTTATATTTGATAGTGAATTTTTTTTCTTAATTATCTCTACATCAACTTCATGGTCTCATTAAATTCTGGATCAGATCTCCAAAGTAAAATGCAGGCATTTGAGGAGCAAAGATATTAGATTGAAGTGTAGAAAAATGATGAGAACTCAATTTATTTTTAAAACTTCATCCCTTTTTATTTTTTCACTTTTTCACTATGTTTTATAATATAAAAAATATAAAAGTATAATTAAAAAAATACAAAAGCAGTGTGACAAAAGCCACATTTGACAAATGCGATCTAATTAAATTCAGGAGCTTCTGCACAGCAAAAGAAACTGTCATTAGAGTGATCAGGCAACCTACAGAATGGGAGAAAATATTTGCAATCTATCCATCTGACAAAGGGCTAATATCCAGAATCTACAAGGAACTTAAACAAATTTACAATAAAAAAAAAAACATCAAAAAGTGGGTGAAGGATATGAACACATGTGTGTCAAAAGAATACATTTATGTGGCCAACAAGCATATGAAAAATACCTCAGCATCACTGATCATTAAAGAAATGCAAATCAAAACCACAAAGAGATACCATCTCACACCAGTTAGAATGATGACCATTAAAAAGTCATAAAACAACAAATGCTGGAGAAGATGTGCCGAAATAGGAACACTTTTACACTGTTGGTGGGAGTGTAAATTAGTTCAACCATTGTGGAAGACAGCGTGGGTGTGCCTCAAGGTCCTAGAACAAGAAATACCATTTGACCCAGCAATCCCATTACTAGGTATATACTCAAAGGATTATAATTCATTCTACTATAAAAAGACACATGCACACGTATGTTTACTGTGGCACTGTTCACAATAGCAAAGACCTGGAACCAACCCAAATGACGATGGATGATAGACTGGATGAAGAAAATATGGCACATATATACCATGGAATACAATGCAGCCATAAAAAAGGATGAGTTCATGTTCTTTACAGGAACATGGATGAAGCTGGAAACCATCATTCTCAGGAAACTAACACAGGAACAGAAAACCAAACACCGCATGTTCTCACTCATAAGTGGAAGTTGAACAATGAGATCACATGGACCCAAGGAGGGGAACACCACCCACCAGGGTCTGTCAGGGGGTGGGGGGATTGGGGAGGGATAGCATTAGGAGAAATACCTAATGTAGATGGGGGATTGATAGGTGCAGCAAACCACCATGGCACATGTATACCTATATAACAAACCTGCACATCCTGCACATGTATCCCAGAACTTAAAGTATAATAGAAAGAAGGAAAAGAAAGAAAAGGAAAGAAAGAAAGAAAAGAAAAGAAAAGAAATAAAACCAGAAAAATCATCAGCTATTACATTTATAATTATGTGTACATAGTTTCATATATATATGAAAAGCGTAATAAAAAATTTCAAAAGTTTGAAGATTAGTGTTATAAATTATGTCAGTCTAAATTATGCATCCATAATAAACAAAATACAAATATCAGATCCTCAGTACAACAGAAGTGTTGCTTTTATCTTACACGATAGATCTGGGCAGCTCTCCAAGGCAACTGTCCTTCATACAGCAACTTGGTGGGGAGGGTCAAGCATTCTGTAACTGATTCGTCAAAAACACGTGGTGTCCTAGGTCTGGACAACAGGGAAAGAAAGAAAGGAGAATTGTGCATGAGCTCTTTGAAATGTAGTTTGGATGTGTGTCCATGCCCAAATCACATATTGAAATGGAATCTCCAAAGTCAGAGGTAGGGCCTGGTAGGAGGTGATTGGTTCATGGAGTAGATTTCTTATAAATCCTTTAGCACCGTCTCCCATGACACTGTCCCCATGGTACTGAGTTCTCCTGAGATCTCATTGTTTAAAAGTGTGAAGCTCCTTCCCCCTCACTCCCTTGCTCCTGCTCTGGCCATATGATGAGCCTACTCCTGCTTTGCTTTGCCTTCTACCATGGTTGTAAGTTCCTGAGGCCTCCTTAGAAGCTGCCAACACCATGTTTCCTGTACAACCTGTGGAGCCGTGAGCCAATTAAACCTCTTTGCTTCTTTTCTTTATAAATTACCCAGTCTCAAATATTTCTTTATAGCAATATGAGAATGAACTAATGCCCTCCAAAAGGCACATATTGTTGCCCAAGCAAAGTCCCCAAGGCCATGACTTATTTTAGAGCAGTGGAGAATTGCAATACTCACATGTACAAGAAATACTGGTAAGGAAATCTAATTTCTACTACATAATTGAAACAAAAATTTAACATTTAATACAATTTATCCAGTTCTAAATATTACATTGTAATTGTTCAAACACACTAACATATCTGCATATCAGTGATCATAGAACTATGTTTATATTATAACAAAAATATTTTAATTAATATATCGTATTTCACAATAGAGCATATAAGTTAATGCTCTGCTATCATGTATTTCTTTTTATTTGAAAATCATCCTTTGATACAACATATCAAATTAACCCAAAGGAATAAAGAAAATTTCTTTATCTGGATAACTATTACACATAATGTAAAAGCAGTTGAAAACTACCCATCTCAGCATTATTATCATATTAGCTATTTAATTTGGAGGGGAGGAAATATGATTATAGCAACACCTGGAATTTTGACTTTCTTGTGCTACAGAAACAATTGAGGTATTTAAATTATTTATTTATTTCTTTTTAATTGCACATTAGGTTCTGGGGTACATGTACAGATCATGCAGGATTGTTGCATAGGTACATACATGGCAGTGTGGTTTGTTGCCTTCATCCCCCTGTCACCCATATCTGGTATTTCTCCCCATGTTATCCCTTCCCAACCTCTCTACCCCACGCTGTCCCGCCCCTAATCCCCCCGCAACAGACCCCAATGTGTGATACTTCCCTCCCTGTGTCCATGTGCTGTCATTGTTCAACATCTACCCATAAGTGAGAACATGCATTATTTGATTTCTGTTCTTGTGCAGTTTGCTGAGAAGGTTTCCAGATTCATCCATGTCCCTACAAAGGACAGAAACTCATCATTTTTTATGGCTGCATAGTATTCCATGGTGTGTTTGTGCCATATTTTCCTTGTCCAGTCTATCATCCATGGGCATTGGGGTTTTTTCCAGGCCTTTGCTATTATAAAAGTGCCACAATGAACATACATGTGCATGTGTCTTTATAATAGAATGTTTTATAATCCTTTGGATATATGTCCAATCATGGGATTGCTGGGTCAAATCGAATTTCTATTTCTAGGTCCTTGAGGAATTGCCACACTGTCTTTCACAATGGTTGAACTAATTTACACTCTTACCAACAGTGTAAAAGTGTTCCTATTTCTCCACATCCTCTCCAGCATCTGTTGTCTCCAGATTTTTTTAACGATCGCCATTCTAATAATAGTGGGACACTTTAACACTTCACTGTGAGTATTAGATCAACGAGACAGAAAATTAACAAGGATATCCAGGACTTGAACTCAGATCTGGACCAAGCAAACTTAATAGACATCTATAGAACTCTCCACCCCAAATCCACAGAATATACATTCTTCTCAGAACCACATCACATCTACTCTAAAATTGACCACATAATTGGAAATAAATCACTCCTCAGCAAATGCAAAAGAAAGGAAATTATAACAAGCAGTCTCTCAGACCACAGTGCAATCAAATCACAACTCAGGATTAAGAAACTAACTCAGAACCGCACAACTTCATGGAAACTGAACAACTGCCTTTTGAATGTTGACTGGATAAAGAAATTATTTATTTATTTATATTGTCTTATTTTATTTTACTTTATTTTATTTTATTTTTGAAACAGAGTCTTGCTCCGTCACCCAGGCTGGAGTTCAGTGGCGTAGTTTCGGCTCACTGCAACTTCCACTTCCCAAGTTCAAGTGATTCTCCTGCCTCAGCCTCCTGAGTAGCTGGGACTAGAGGCGTGAGCCACCATGCTGGCTAATTTTCCGTTTTTAATAGAGACGGGTTTTCACATGTTAAGATAATCTTGATCTCCTGACCTCATGATCCACTGGCCTCTGCCTCTAAAAGTGCTGGGATTACAGGCTTGAGCCACCGTGCCTGGCCTAAATCTTTTTTAAGAACAGGCAATTCACTGGTTTCTATGCCAAATTTCATCAACTTCAAGGGACTTGGCTTTTCACAGCCAAGTTTTAAGCATAAGGAAATTATAACTGAAAACATATTGTGTCCTGTGATCTTAGAGATGGCAACTTTTCCTACAATACTGGGCAGGAGATTGATCTCATTCTTTGATTTTCTACTTTTTTCCTGAAGAATTTGAATTTACTGTATTTTAACCAACAGCTAAAAAAAATTGCACAGCCTCAGTTAGAAGAGCAATGCTTCATAACTACATAATAGCTTCATCAACAAATAAGAGTCTGTTTCCTTCAATGAAGCCACAAATATGTTGAAAGGCCCCAGCTTTCTTCAGGATGTACAAAGATGTCTGTTCAAGTCAGTTTGGGACTATTTTCCTTCTTTGCGGTAGCAGTGGTTGTCTGGATGTGTGGGTGTACATTTAACACACATCTTACAGATTAAAAAATAATGCATTCTTTGGGAGAAAGGAAGACCAATTTTTTCCTATGTTCTGAGCACTTAAAGCACTTCTATGATGACTTACTGGTTTTCTTTAGCAATTGAAGATTGGTTGAACAGGGAAATAAAGAGGATTTGTGAAGGAAAGTAGAAAAATACCTAAAACATTTTATTATTATCAAGCTCATTTTGTATTCATTTCTTGTCAGTGCCACAAAGTCTAACATGGCCAAGTTAAAATGTCAACTGGAATTTATCGTAGTGAATTAAAAGATGTCAAACTCATTTATTTTTAAAACTCTTCATCTAGTGGTATTAGGTCCATAACGTTTATTTGTTAATTCACTATCAATTTCCATTTGATAAATTCGGTGATGGTGTGTTTCCAGCTCTAATTTATTATCATCTCAAAAGAAAAAAGAATTCTTCCAGGTCAGACTTTCTAGGGGGCAAGTATCTTGAGCATTTTCATGACCTACTTATACTGATTATATGATTAGATGATGACTTTGGCAAATTTTCCCTGGAGAGCTTCCTTCTGATCTGTGTCTTTCACAGCAATTTGGGTCTGTATTAGAGCAAACACGTCTGATCCATTTCTATTGTTCTTCATTTCAGGAGTAGGTTTCACATTCTTCAATAACATAATATAGAGGATAGTATCAATATGTTATGAACAGTTTTCTATTGTTACCTTGCTGTATGTCTAAAATGGATATTTAAACAAATCAATGTGTTCATTTCAATTTGTTAAACTTATCATGAAATTACGATCCCTTTTCTGATCTAGTAAATATAAATTTTGTCTATTTGTTTCTAAGCTAGATGATAATTTAAGCATAATAAATAGATGCACTATTTTTATAAAAAGCTAAGATTCTATAGGTAAAGTCAAAGGTTTGGTTGAAATTATTTCTTATGTCTCCTTACATTTCATATTCTTTTATTTTAAAACCATTAAGGATAATTGCTTTATCAATCTTAAAGAACTTTTTTTATCTTTGTTTTTAGGGAATATATTCCTCATTAATAACCTAAATTACTCAAGCTTAAATACATTATTATTTTGTACCATTTTAAAAATACTAAGTAATAAATTTTAGAATTCTTAATTCATATACTAGACCACATCTGTTTTCTTAACTTCAAGAATAATAATAATTTCTCAATTTTTTCAGTGTTTAGACTGTTAGCAAAATGCTTTTTGTGCCATTTTCAGTTTTTCTGATTTATTCTTAATTTGTCAACTTCATTCCTTTATGATCACTAGGGTAAAAAAGACTAGCTCACAGTTCTCAGCACATACGCTCTAATACCCCAATTTATGCATGGTAGCCTCTTCTACGAGACCTTTAGCTCACTGGTTTTTAAGTATCACCTTTACCTCATACCTCACAACCTGGAAAAATCTAGCAAAATGACAGGCATTCACCCCCTTGGAGAGTTTTTATAACTTAATAGAGAAAATATATAATGAAATTGACCCTTGAGTTTATATATCAATAATAAACTCTCACAAAAACATTTTATTCAACAGGTAAATGTGTGGATTGAGATATAACAGCAGAAGGGATTTCAGGAAGGAATCCGATTTTGGAAATCCCCTGTATGCAAGCTTACAGTTTCCACAGACCTCACTTTGTAGGATACTTTATGAGGAAGGCCATTGGACACATTACAGCACATACAATGGCTACCAGAATTTATCCCTCCTCACTCCACACTCAATTCAGCCCACATTTAGGCTAGGACATTTACAATGAGTCAAGTATTGTATATACATTACCTTATGTAATGCTTATATCAGCCCTGTAAAAATCTATGTCATAATTATAGTAAGTTCACACTTGAGGAAATAAATACTTACGGGCATGACATTATCCAAGGTCACACAACCAGTATATGAAAGAAATGGAAATCAAACCCCAGGCTCATTTTACTACAAAGTCGATGTTTCTACCCTGCAGGCTCTGCTGTCTGTGATTTATGAATGCCTTATGAATGCTTTATGTGCTACATCACATTTGTCCCTCTCATTGTGGTCTTCCCGATTCAGAACAAGTGACAATTCTGGGGAATATTTTGTTTAGCCTCTCTCACTTGTTGAATTTTCTCACGTTTAACAAAATTGAACTAAAAAGTTTTTAATTCCCCCAAGTTTGTTGTTTCTTCTAAATTTATTTTATTATTAATATTTGAGATGTAGTCTCACTCTGTAGCCCAGCCTGGAGTGCAGTAGCACTGTATCTACTCACTGCAACCTCCGCCTCCTGGGTTCAAGCGATTCTCTTGCCTCAGACTCCCAAGTAGCTGGGATTACAGACATTCCCCACCATGCCCGACTAATTTTTGTATTTGTAGAGACATGGTTTCACCATGTTGACCAGGCTGGTCTTGAACTCCTGACCTCAAGTGATCTGCTCACCCTGACCTCACAAAGTACTGAGATTACAGTCCTGAGCTACTGTACCGAGTTAAATTCCAAATTTAAATTAACACAAATTCAAATGTTAAGTATCTACTGTTGAGATAAAGCAACTAAAATGTATTTGTGTTAAATTTTAGCTTTTTCAATTAAAAAAAATAAGTGACATAAAGTAATTATTGATTGCAGGGTACACTATCTCCTACTCTCAGGAGATCTATTTCAACTAGGAAATGTAGTTCATGGTCAGATTACACTCTTCTCCATTTTCACTTATGAATATATGTGATCTGAAGCCAATATTGCCACAGGCAGAATATCTAATATTTTCAGGATTGTGTCTTGATATTATGTAGTAAACTCAAAGCTTCTGTACAGCAATATGAAGTTTTAGCTACTATACAAGTCTTTCAAACCTGCCTGCCTTGAGAACCCAAGGTCATTGCAAATCTCTCCTCTAACTTCCCAAGGAGACACTTCCATAAATTAAAAATAAGAATAATTATTTAACAACAGAGGAGAGGGAGAGTATACCTCTAAAGAGCAATATTATTCTTTTTTAAAATTTTTATGGCTTTAAAGATATTTTAGTTTCACTTGATGAATTTCCCTAATTGACCAGTAATCAAAAGATCAAAAGTAGGTTCAAATAATCTTATAACATTGAACGGTACACAAAATTGCAAAATTATTTCTTCTTGGCTGCCAACTTTTTCTTTGTTTTAGGACTGCAATGTAGCTCCCAGTTAAAGCATCCCAGCCTTTCTTTGAAAGCTACTTATTTGCTTCCTGACTACGGTCATGTGCTTTCAATTGCTTTTGCATTTTACCACTTACTCTCTACAGCATTCTTTTATGGATGAACGACTGCCTGGCAAAATAGAAACTGAACTACACTATGTAATTAAGTTCTTTGCACAATGGAAGTTAGTCATCGACACAATTAAACCACTGGCTTCAGGATCCAGTGCTGAAGGAATGAACAGCGTAACCAAAGAGTGTTCATTTCAATAAGACTTTCCTAAATCATTGAATTGAAGGGTTCTGCCTGCTTTTTTGGTGTCACAACAAGAATCCAAAGCAAACTCTCTTTCATAAACTGAAAAGTATTCATGTCATAATAGTATTTTGTTTTTTCTATGTATTTTTAAAGATTTTTTCACTGTTTCTGAACTATTAACAGAGATTTCAGAATATTGGTGGAAAGATATAATTTAGGGATTATTTTCTTGTTCAAGCCTAGAAAAACTGTTCTAAAACATAAAATGTAGTTTTTAAAAGCAGAATATTTAATATTTTTCTATTTTAATATAAAGTATGATCGAAAAATAAATAGAATAAATATAATATAAAATCATTAATTTTAATATGTTTCAGTTCTTCAAAATATAAATAACTTTCAGAGTTAGTTAAGAATGCTCGTGGAATTTTAACTTATTACATAAAATTCAATATCAAGTGATGGCTAGGTATGTATGTAGACTAAAAGACATGATAAACAGCCACTAAGTTGCTGGAAAAGTATTTTTTAAAGAAAATTGTAAAATTTTAAATAAGTATAGTTTGTTTTTAAAATTTAATTAATTAATTTTCAAAGTGACATATCAGGATAAAAATCATGACAAGGAAACTATCCAAGGTCAATTGAGTTAATAAAAAATTTTCAAATTGCTCTCTTTGCCCTTTGATCATATTATTGATCAAAAACATTTGTGGAGACTAGCTGAAGCACCTATGAAGTCAGATAAAAGTATAAAATGTAGAAAATAATCCCACAATGTTACAAAATTGTGATAACATTCAGTAATTCTGTGACTGCAATTGTTGACAATGTTGAAGAAATACATTTATGTAAAGAATGAGTGTTAATGGTCTTATTGTTGGTAAGTTCATACGAACATTTCTCCTTTGATATTTCATTTTAAGTTATCATTATACTAACTAGCATGTTTGGACTTGACCACACTCAAATATGTAAAACTATAAATATCCAGAGAACTCCAAAGAAATTGGAGTTGCAATTAGCATTTCTACTGCAATTTTTTTTTCTGATACTAGTTTTTGACTAGGCATTTATTTTTCCTTTGATAGAGGATTGTAATAGCTTCTAGTTGATAGTAATTGAATGTGGTCACTTGACTTACTCCTACAACTAGTACACTGTTTTATGAACTTTGAATATAAGGACAAACATTAAATTTCTGGTGCAATAGTGGAAGAAATAAAAAAATATGACCAAGAACAGTCTGGTTTTGGAAAACTTGTTTTTTTTCAAATTGCCTATCATCATTCTCCATCCACCTCTCTCTGTTAGTGCCATCCTTAGCTTTCCCATGGGATATTTAAAAAATGTTTCTTCCTGGAGGCAGCAAACCACCTTGCCATGTACATACCTATGCAACAATCCTTCATGATCTTTACATGTACCCCAGAACCTAAAGTACAATTAAAAAAAAAGTTTCTTCCTCCTTAAATGTTAACAATTTCCTCATATTACTTTTCTGGGTGTTTCGCTATAGCTATTTTCTCCATTGAATTTAATAATGCGTTAGTGAATACCTGTGGGTTAATACACTGACTCTTTAGGAAAAGCCGGGAAGGCATTGCGACTTAGAGAGATTTCTTACGGACATATGATCTTTTAGGTCCTCAGTGTTGTTGGATAGCATTTTGAGACAGACTCTTCCTTTTGCACATATAATGAGGACAGTCACTTGCTTGACCTATGTCATGAAAAGGCAACATCTAGCCTCAAAGTTAATATTACTCATAGCATCATCTTACCTGATTTTTACAAGGTTGTAGTATTCTGGATTACCAAAGGACGGAGCGGAATCTATCATTAACTATCCCATAATCAAGTTAGAGAGTAACATAAGTGGGCTGTCAGAAAGAGCTAGGATTAAAAAATAAAATCTGCATTGGATAAAAATACTGGCAGAGCGGAGCATATTGGTTTTCCAGCTCATAGAATTTTCAAACGATTAACTAGTTGGGAAATGGGTTAGAATGCTGGCAAGGGATGGTCATGGAAAGGAAGCAGCTTGCCATGTGGGCTGGGGTTTGGGAAGAACCTGAAATCAGAAGTAGATGGTGGGAAGAACACCAAGGGTGTGCCAGCCTGGGCTTCCACGGACTGGCATCCCAGGTCTTCTTTGGTCTCCAGTGAAAGCATGGTCAAAGTATGTACAATAATTATTTTATGTGAGATGATTTGCTGTTCAATATTCATTCCTTTATGCATCTGCCCCCCAAAATATTATTAAGTGATTATCATCTATCACATAAGATATGAATCTTGATGTTTATAAAGATGTGAGGATCTACATAAAGGGAGAAAAAGTACCCAAACAGTACAACACAAGGGGTTTGGTGAAAATATAGAAGGTACATGTGATATAAACTTGGTGAGTTTACTGAGAAAGGAGGCTCTTCGACAGCAATGAAAGAAAAAGGATTAAGATGAAAAAATATTAGAAGTTTCCAGGTAGAGCATGGGCAAGGTCCAGAGGTGAAGATTGAGCTTGTCAGTATTTTGGAATCATACTTAGAGTGAGAAAGAGGGCAAATGGCCATCAGACACTAAAGGATATCTAATGTCTTGAACAAAATTTTGGGCTCTATCCTCTAGGTAACAGGGAGCCATTGAAGGCTTTCAAGCAGAGAAGTGATGCTTTTAGATCTGACTTTTCAAAAGATTGTGCTGGGCACAGTGAAGAAAATTGTTTGGAAAAGGTCAAGATTAGAGATGGGGAAACCAGTTCAGCAGTTGTGGCAGTTTGAAGGAGAAATGGTAAATATTTATTGTTTTTCTAAATGGTGACCTTGAAGATTTTATGCTTAATGTAGTGAATGCTCATGTTTATTTAAATATCATTCTATTATTTTGCCTTTCCTGATCCCTTTTAAACTTAATAAAGTGTGATTTCTCTTTTATTATTTTAAATTAGCCAAATTTCTAGGCAAGGAATGTAATGGACTTTGTCAGAAATTAATAAACTTTAATCAAGAAAAGATTATTTTCACCAAACAAGGTATTTTCACTAAACAACTAAACAGGAAATTCAGAAATGGGGCATCATATTCTAAATACATTTCTATAACTAATTTTCATAATGGGATTTTATAAGAATTTTTTTTCTTTTTTTAAAATTATTCTTGTTCTGAGGTATACGTGCAGATATTGCAGGATTGTTACATAGGTATACATATGCCATGGTGGTTTGCTGCCTCCAGCCCCCTGTCAGCTACGTTAGGTATTAAGGGTTCAAGTTAGTGAGGTTGCTATTTCATTATAAGGATAGTTTGACCATTTATGCAAAAATATTATATTAACAAGCACTCAACTATTCCCATTTCTACATGTATCTCTGCTGAACAGATTTTTCTCAAATGAATGGAAACTTTATTTACAGAAATAAGATTATTTTAATAAATATAAGAGGGCACTGGCATGGACATTTATAAAGCATTAATTGGAACGAAAGTCTGGCATATTGTTAATAAGAAATCAAGATGTGATACTCCTAGAGGGTAACTTAAGTTTTGTTTCTGTTCATTTATCTTATGTGAAAATCAATAATTCTAAATTTTTTGCTATATGTGGACCATATTTATTGATAGGAGAGCCTGGACATAAAGCCAGATTATGTGGGTCTAAATTTGAGTTTATTCTGCTGATTGTATATAAAAACTTGTTCATATTTTTAAGACTTTAGATGAGATAAACTAGGTCAAGCTTGCCCAACCCACAACCCGTGGGCTACGTATGGCCCAATATGACTTCGAATTGGATTTACAACACAAATTTGTAAACTTTCGTAAAACATTTTGAGAATTTTTTTTTTTTGCGTTTTATTTTGTTTTGTTTCAACTCATCAGTTATCATTGGTGTTAGTGTATTTTATGTGTCACCCAAGACAATCCTTTTTCTTCTATTGTGTCCCAGGGCAGCCAAAAGATTGGACACCCCTGAACTAGCTAATATTTAAAGGTTTTTTAAATTCTAGATTACTGTGAGTCTTTGATTCTAATCATGTATAAATTTATAAACATATGTACTATTTAGTAATAAAATGCAATACTGAAATACTAACAAACATTGATAACTGTTTCACCACTTAATATTCCATCTTAATTTTCCTGAAATTATCTTTGCTCTATTATAAAGTCATTTATTTCTCATCCATTCTTAATCATCTAAAACCATTTCTATTCAGATGTACATAAATATACGTGTGCCAACAATTCCACGTGTTGAAAGTGAACTTATTCTATAATGGAATAAAGTAACACTGGTCTTTGGGTTTGGGAGTAGGTGTTTTATTTTTATTTTTTAAAATATATTTTATTGCACTTTAGGTTCTGGGGTACATGTGCAGAACATGCAGGTTTGTTGCATAGGTACATACATGGCAATGTGGTTTGTTGCCTCCATCCCCCCATCACCTATATCTGGCACTTCTCCCCATGTTATCCCTCCCCAACCTCCTTAACGCCCTGTCCCTCCCCTAATTCCCCACGACAGACCTCAGTGTGTGATGCTCCCCTCCCTATGTCCATGTGTTCTCATTGTTTAACACCCACCTATGAGTGAGAACATGCAGTGTTTGTTTTTCTGTTCTTGTGTCAATTTGCTGAGAATGATGGTTTCCAGATTCATCCATGTCCCTACAAAGGACATGAACTCATCATTTTTTTGTGGCTGCATAGTATTCCATGGTGTATATGTGCCACATTTTCTTCTTCATCCAGTCTATCATTGATGGGCATTTGGGTTGTTTCCAGGTCTTTGCTATTGTAAACAGTGCCACAATGAACATATGTGTGCATGTGTCATTATAGTAGAATGATTTATAATCCTTTGGATATATACCCAGTCATGGGATTGCTGAGTCAAATGGAATTTCTATTTCTAGGTCCTTGAGGAATCGCCACACTGTCTTCCACAATGGTTAAGCTAATTTACACTCCCACCAACAGTGTAAAAGTGTTCCTATTTCTCCATATCCTCTCCAGCATCTGTTGTCTCTAGGTTTTTTGATGATTTCCATTCTAACTGGTGTGAGATGGCATCTCAATATGGTTTTGATTTGCCTTTCTCTAATGACCAGTGATGATGAGCATTTTCTTCATATGTTTGTTGGCCTCATAAATGTCATCTTTTGAAAAGTGTCTGTTCATATCCTTTGCCCACTTTTGAATGGGTTTGTTTTTTTCTTGTAAATCTGTTTTAGTTCTTTGTAGATTCTGGATATTAGCCCTTAGTTATATGGGTAGATTGCAAACATTTTTTTGCATATTCTTAGTTGTCAATTCACTTAATGATTGTTTCTCTTGCTTTGCAGAAGCTCTGGAGTTTAATTACATCCCATTTGTCTATTTTGGCTTTTGTTGCTGTTGCTTTTGGTGTTTTATTAATGAAGTCCTTGTCTATACCTATGCCCTGAATGGTTATGCCTAGGCTTTCTTCTAGGATTTCTATGCTGTTAGGTCTTATGTTTAAGTCTTTAATCCATCTGGAGTTAATTTTAATGTAAGGTGTCAGGAAGGGGTCCAATTTCTGCTTTCTGCACTTGGCTAGTTTTTCCAACACCATTTATTAAACAGGGGATCTTTTCCCCATTGCTTGTTTTTGTCAGGTTTGTCAAAGATCAGACAGTTGTAGATGTGTGGCATTGCCTCTGAGGCCTCTGTTCTGTTCCATTGGTCTGTATCTCTGTTTTGGTACCAGTACCATGCTGTTTTGATTACTGTAGACTTGTAATATAGTTTGAAATCAGGTAGCATGATGCCTCCAGCTTTGTTCTTTTTGCTTAGAATTGTCTTGGCTATGTGGGCTCTCTTTTGCTTCCATATGAATTTTAAGGTGTTTTTTTCCAGTTTTGTGAAGAGGGTCATAGGTAGCTTGATGGGGATAGCCTTGAATCTATAAATTACTTTGGACAGTATGGCCATTTTCACAATATTGATTCTTCCTAAACATGAGCATGGAATATTTTTCCATCTGTTTGTGTCCTCTCTTATGTCCTTGAGCAGTGGTTTGTAGTTCTCCTTGAAGAGGTCTTTTATATCCTTTGTTAGTTGTATTCCTAGTTATTTTATTCTCTATGTAACAGTTGTGAATGGGAGTTCATTCTTGATTTGTCTCTCTTTAAGTCTGTTCTTGGTGTATAGGAATGCTTGTGATTTCTGCACATTGATTTTGTATCCTGAGACTTTTCTGAAGTTACTTATCAGTTTAAGGAGATTTTGGACTGAGACAATGGGGTCTTATAAACATACAATCATGTCATCTGCTAATAGAGACAATTTGACTTTCTCCTTTCTGAATTGAATCCCTGTTATTTCTTTTCTTGCCTGATTGCTTGGGCTAGAACTTTCAATACTGTATTGAATAGGAGTGGTGAGAGTGTCCTCCAAGAGAGGACATCCTTGCCTAGTGCCAGATTCCAAAGGGAATGCTTCTGGTTTTTGCCCATTCAGTATGATATTGGCTGTGGGTTTGTCATTAATAGCTTTTATTATTTTGTGATATGTTCCATCAATATCTAGTTTATTGAGAGTTTTTAGCATAAAGGGCTGTTGAATTTTGTTGAAGGCCTTCTCTGCATCTATTGAGATAATCATGTGGTTTTTGTCTTTGGTTCTGTTTATATGCCGGATTACATTTATAGACTTGCGTATGTTGAACCATCCTTGCATCCCTGGGATGAAGCCTACTTGATCATGGTGGATAAGCTTTTTGATGTGCTGTCGCAATCAGTTTGCCAGTATTTTGTTGAAGATGTTTGCATCCAGTTTCATCATGGATATTGGCCTGAAGTTTTCTTTTTTTGTTGAGTCTCTGCTGGGTTTTGGTATCAGGATGATGTTGTTCTCATAAATGATTTGGGAAGGATTCCCTCTTTTTGGATTGTTTGGAATAGTTTCAGAAGGAGTGGTCTAAGCTCCTCTTTGTGTGTCTGGTAGAATTCAGCTGTGAACCAATCTGTACCTGGGCTTTTTTAAGTTGATAGGCTATTAATTGCTGCCTCAACTTCAGCCCTTGTTATTGGTCTATTCAGGGTTTCAGCTTCTTCCTGGTATAGGCTTGGGATATTGCAAGTGTCCAAGAATTTATCCATTTCTTCCAGGCTTAGTGGTTTGTGTGCATAGAGTTGCTTGTAGTGATCTCTGATGGTAGTTTGAATTTCTGTGGAATTTGTGGTGATATCACCTTTATCATTTTTTATTGCATCTATTTGAGTGTTCTCTCTTTTCTTTTTTTATAAATCTGGCTAGTGGTGTGTCTAATTTTTGATCTTTTCAAAAAAAAACAACTCCTGGATTTATTGATTTTTTGAAGGATTTTTTTGTGTCTCTATCTCCTTCAGTTCTGTTCTAATCTTAGTTATTTCTTGTCTTCTTCTGGCTTTTGAGTTTTTTGATCTTGCTCCTCTTGCCCTTTCAAATTTGATGACAGTGTGTCAATTTTAGATCTTTCCTTGTTTCTCATGTGGGCATTTATTGCGATAAATTTTCCTCTAGACACTTCCAGATGTCAACCTGGGCTCTCCTTTATGAGGTGACTCTTTGGATATGTGTGAGTCAGGGAGTTGCTTGAGGAAACAGTCTGCCCTTTATAGGAGCTCAAGTGCTGAGTTTTGAGCTCTGTTGTTCCATTCAGAGCTGCTGGATAGGTACGTTTAAGTCTGCTGCAGCGGAACTCATAGCCGCCTTTTTTCCAAGGTACTCTGTCCTGGGAAGGTAGGGCTTTATTTATAAGTTTCTGATGTGCTTCTTCCTTTTTTCAGAGCTGCCCTGCCGAGCAAGGAGATAACCTAGTCACAGTCTGCCAGCAGAGGTGTTGCTGAGCTGCCATGGGCTCTGCTTAGCTGCTGTGTGCACTTTCTTCCAGTTTTGTTTATAGAGGTATAGTTAGAACTGCCAAGGTAATTGCTTTCTGCCACATTAATGAAGAACTACCTCTGTAATGGAGGATTGCCTCAGTAATGCTAGATGCTTTTCCCCCCACAAAGCTGGACTGTCTCAAGTCTAGTTGCACTTGCTGCAAAACTCTCAGTGCAGAGTGTTTCAGATTGCTGGTCTTTGTGGGAGTGGGACTCACTGAGCCATATCACCTGGCTCCCTGTCTCATCCCCTTTTTTTTCAGTTGAATGGGTAGCTCTGTCTCCCAGGCATTCTAGGCTCCAGTTGAAATGGCTGCCCAGATTTGTCTGAGTTTTCTTGCAGAGACCTGCAGCACCTGCTGAAACAGCTGTGCTGGAAACTCATGGTGCTTTTCAGCCCAGGAATCTCCTGGTCTGTGGGCAGCAATAACTCGTTTGGAAAGGCAGTGTTCACTCACCCTCTGCATTGTTCTCACTGGGAACTGCACTCCAGAGACATTCGTATTCTACCATCTTGGATCTGCCCCGGTGCTTTTAGATAAAATGAAATAGGTTTTTTCAAAATAGATGCATTAAAACCCCACACCATCAAGATTAAATTTCATTTAAAAATCTTTTTTTTTTTTTTTCTTAGATGGAGTCTCACTCTGTCAACCAGGTTGTGGTGCAGGGGCTTGATCTTGGTTCACTGCAATCTCCCCCTCCTGGGCTCAAGTGATACTCCTACCTTAGCCCCCCGTGTAACTGAGATCAGCCTCCTGTCTAGCTGGGATCACAGGCACATCCCATCACATACAACTAATTTTTGTATTTTTAGTAGAGACAGGGTTTCACCATGTTGCCCAGGCTCCTCTAGAACTTCTTACCTCAGGCAATCCACCCACATGGGCCTTCCAAAGTACTGTGATTAAAGGTGTGACCTATGGCACCAGGCCTAAACTTCTTGAAATTCTGAAGATCTTCAAACCTTTTCATATATGTTGCATAAGACAATTACTAAAGAATTTAAGGCCGGGGCAGTGCCTCATGCATGTAATCCCAGCACTTTGTGAGGCTGAGGTGGGTGGATCACGAGGTAAGGAGAACAAGAACATCCTGGCCAACAAAGTGAAACCC